>NC_091297.1:65006877-65236877 GCF_038502225.1 Cherax quadricarinatus | reverse complement strand
AATAAACAATATAATTTTCATTATCACTGTCTATTGCCTCAAATATTTTATTGAAGAACGTCAGTAAATTTGTCAGGCAGGAACGACCTCTCGTGAACCCTTGCTGAGATTCATTAATCAAATTATGCTCTTCAAGGGGACTTCTAATAACATCAGGCTGATTAGACGGTAATTTGATGGAATGGATTTATCCCCTGATTTGAATATAAGAACTACATTAGTCATCTTCCACGTCTCTGGCACAACACCAGTTAGTATGGAGGCACTAAACACGCTCGTTAATGGCTAAGTCCCATCTTTCATTCTTTAAGTATCCTGGAAAACAACTCGTCGGGTCCCGGGGACTTATTTTGCTTCAGTTTGTCTATCTGTTTGATAACCATGTCCCTCGTGACAGTAATATTAGTTAATATGAATTCTTCAGGAACTGAATAATTGTTAATTTCTGGAATCTCATTTACGTCTTCTTGTGTAAAGACTGACAAAAAATAATCATTAAATAAGAAACACATTTCCAGTTCGTTATCCGTCAGCTGTCCATTCCCAATTTTCAAAGGTCCAATTTTTCTCTTCACCTTCGTCCTATACACTTGAAAGAACCTTTCTCAGCCTTTTGAAAATCAATTGGATGGTTAAAATCTCTCACATGAATAAAGAGAGCATTAGAGTCTTGTCCAGTTCTAATGTTATGTTTATGTTGTTTTAATCTTCGTTCGAAACTTTTGCCAGTTTGACCGTAATGAACTGTCACATATTTTACTAGGAATCTTAGACACCCGTCAGCATTTTGGGGGGATTTTTTTTATCAAAAAAATTTTTTTTACTGTATCAAGATTTTTAAATGCAACTTTGATATTAAAAGTCTTAAGAAGAGAAGGCATAGCAACCAAGTTTTCATGGTAAGGGAGAACCAACATATTTTTAGTTGAATAAGGTTGGTTGTCCCTTTTTAAACTGTAGAATGTATTTCAGGCAATTTTAAAGGATTTATCAATAAAATTTCTTGGGTATTTTAGATCATTAGCTATCTCATAAATTTTTGAGATTTCTTCATCGATAAACTCTGGACTGCAAATACACAAAGTTCTCAAAAACACTGATGAGAATACCGACAGTTTAACTCTATCTTGATGTGAAGAATAATTGTGTACATAGGAACAGTTATATGTTGGTTTTCTGTAAATTTAAAAACCATTGTTACCCTTAATAATTAAAACACCTAGGAAAGACAATGAGTTATTTTCTTCGATCCCAACAGTAAAATTTATATTAGCTAAACTATTTACTTTAACAAGAAAATGATTTATATCTATATGCTTAGGTATATGACATAAAATATCAACACATCTATACCACTTAGCACTATTAGGAAGGATTGTGTTAAGCAATCTTGTTTAAAAAAAATTTCATGTATATATTACTAAGAACAGGTGAGAGAGGACTTCCCATTGCCATACCAAACTTCTGAGTGCAAAACTCGTCATTAAACACAAACTTTGCATCAACAATACAAAATTTACTAAGTTTAATGATAGAAGGAACTGACAATGGTAAATTTTAATTAATAAGTTCTTCGGATAGGAAACTTAATAAATCATCAACAGGTACTTTTGTAAACAAGGACGTAACATTAAAACTACCCATATTGAAATAATTTAAGTCGGTCAAGGTACTTAATTTATCCACTAAATCTATGTTGTTTTTAACAGTAAAGTTAGATTTTTTTCTGACAATTCAGCTCAAAATATCTACTAGCCATTTAGATCATTTATAGGAAACTGAACCTATGGATCTAATACTTGGTCTGACTGGATTATCTGGTTTGTGAGTTTTTATTAGTCTATACATATAGGGAAAAGATGGATTAATGGATGAAAATTTTTAATTAATTCATCTTTGCCTTTCAGCAGACGTTTTATTGTTTTATTGAAATTACTGTTAATAGATTCTAAGGGAAACTTTATAAGTTTAGAGTAAGTTTCTTTATCATCAAAAAGATTATTCATTTTATTTTTGTAATCAGTTTCTCTCATAATTACTATTGCATTTATTTTATCCGACCAATTACACTGATCTGCACGATTTTTTTTTGTTGACTCTATGGTATCTTTTCGGGAATATATATATATATATATATATATATATATATATATATATATATATATATATATATATATATATATATATATATATATATATATATATATATATATATATATATATTCTTCCCCTGCATCTTATTAGCCCAGCATGATATAGGAACAATCCCAATGAGTGGACCAATTTACTGTTCCCTGAGTCGTCGTTGGACACACGTCCTGACGCCATAACCTGCTGCCCTGTCGCCAGTACTTCCAGCACTCCTGGAAACCTCTCCCTTTGGTACTGCCTTATCCAATATTCTCTGGAACCCACGAGAGACAACTGTCGACCTTGGCTTACGTTGTCATGCAGCTTCCTCACAAATCGAAATACCATTTCCGTGACTCCTATAAGTTTCCTCTAAGAGGAGTAGCGTCTGGGGGTCAAATAATTCAGTGTCGGGTTTCCCCACAAAGTGTACTATGCTGCTGGTTGTCTCCCCAAATTTCTGCTCCGTCCAGCAATCCTTTGCCGGTAACCAGTCTGGGCCTTTGAACCAAATCTCGCTTTTACTCAGCATTTTGTGTGTCACCCCTCGGCTTATCAGGTCGGCTGGGTTTTGATCTGTAGGCACGTATAGAATTGTTGACGTTGACTGTAGCTCCCATATCTCCTTTACCCGATTCCTGACATAGAGAAGCTTAGACCTGTCGTTCTGGACCCACTGTAAGTCCACCTCCGAATCTTCCCATACATAGGTGTGTGTCACCCTCAGGTTACTCAACACCTCCTCTATGTACTTCCCCAGTCTTTTCCCAGCAACATCGCTGTGAACTCTAGCTTTGGGATCGAGCAATCCTTCAGGGGTGCCACCCGCGCACGACTGGTGGCCAGACTGACCTGGTCCCCAGCCACCAAATACACTACTGCCCCATAGGCCCTGGAGGAGGCATCACAGAAGACATGCAAGTCATAGTCCCGCCCGGTGCACCCGATGGACCTGGGGAATGTGAACTCATGCAATTCTGCTAGATCTCTGCTAACCAAATCCCACTCCTGGCAGACTGTTTCTGGCAGTGGGTCGTCCCAACCTAGGTTCAGCTCCCAGGTCTGTTGCACTAGCATCCTCTCTCGAATGGTGATGGGTGTCAACAAACCCAAAGGATCGAAGGCAGTCTGCACTTTACTCAGCAAGGACCTCCTGGTCAGCTTCCCTTCCTCATCACATTTCCTCTTTAGCTTAAGTCTGTCTTCCTTGATTTCTCACTCCAGTCCCAACACTGATGTTACCTTAGGTACTGAGTAGCCAGCATAGTCATGTTCCACCATGCCTCGCAGCGTTGGATTGTTTGTCATCCATTCTCTCAATGGCATGTTAGCCGAGAGCATCTCCTGATTAGATTCTCGGTAAATGTCCACCAACAGCCTTTCATCTGAGGTGGTGCCTTGCATGTTGTCTACGTAAAATAGGGTCTTCAGTAATTCTTTAAGTGGGCTGTTACAGTTCGCAAGGTGGTAGTCTATGGTGGCCTGTAATAGGAATGGTGAGCTAGTGGCACCAACCAACACCGCCCTGAATCTGTAGGTATCATACCCTTGCTCGGGCACCTCCCTGTTAGCCAACCACTAGAACCTTGTGTAGTCCCTGTCTTGTGGCTGCAACCCAATACGTAGGAAGGCTTTGCTAATATCTGCCGCATAGGCATACTGTTCTGTCCTGAATCTCAACAACACATCTGCTAATTTCTGCATCAGGGAGGGCCCTGTGAGCAGACAGTCGTTCAACGATGGCTCTCGGGGACTCGCCTGTGAGCTGCAGTTGAAGACCACTCTGATGGGAGTGGTTACTGACTCCTTGGTGACTGCCATTTGCGGAAGATAATGGGTGTTTTCTCCAGGGCTGGCAATTGGGCACTTTCTCAATGAACCCAAGGGCCAACTGTTCCTTAATAATATCATCATAGTTCCCCACCATACCCTTCTTGGTCAGGCTGTTCACCAATGAATTCAACTGACCCCGTGCCTTCTTGAAATTAGTGGGCAGCGTTGGGTGTACCAGTTTCCATGGGAGTCGCACCCAGTACTGTCCGTCCCTGAACTGCACATGGTTCAAGTAATCTCGATACGTCTCTTCGTGTTCAGGGGGTGGCTGGTCACCCTTAATCCCTACTACATCCAGGTCCCATAGTTTATGGACCGGCTCCATCAGATATGCCAACTTGCATCTCTGACAGATCTTTGTGCACCCCAATCCGCATCACCAGTACAGCCTCAGTCGCTGTAATACTGGAGCCCTCCTTTCCCAGGGTCGCAGGAAAGTGAGCTGGTACCCTGTCTCCTACGATGTACCCCGCTGGAGTTCTGTACAGGCCAACACCCTCCTTGATAACCCTTCTCGTGGACATGAACTCATCTATGTAATCTCCTCCTACCAAGATTCCTACATTACTAACATTATCTGTAGCAATGTCTGGTTCTGCTAGCTTCACACCCAACTCCCTCAAACGTTTGACTGCTGCAGCCAGTCCCTTAGTGGTAATGATATTGGGCAGCCTCTTCACTATCAAGGCTGAAATTTCCCGTCGATGCCCGGCTAACCTGACCGTCACATTGACTACTGAATAAGACCTGCGTGGGACTTCCCCACCAAACCCTTCCACCTTCATGTCAACTTTACCACCTGTCTTCAGCTTCAACCTAGTTGCTAGACTCTCTGTTATAAAGGATCTCTGTGCCCCACTGTCGAAGAACAAACGGGTTGTTTCAGACTTCTTCCCATTCGTAACCACCGCCATTATGGTGGGCAAGGCCACCAAACCTTGAAACTGCTCACCAGAACAAATTCCCGATGCCGCACTCACCACACTCATCACTACTTCAGACTCGTCCTTGCTCTCCGCCCTTTCTTGCGGTTTGCTCTCCTTAGCTTGTGTTGATCTGGTGTCATTAGGACACAGTGCACTGTGGTGCTTACCTTTCCGGCAGCCCCGACACTCATTGAGTTGGGTGCTACAGTCCCTGGCAAAATGTTCTCCACAACACTTGGAACAAAGTCTCAACTCCCTTAGTCGTTGAACCCTTTTGTTATAGGTGGTGAAGCTCGAGCACCCTGAACTAGTGGGTTCTCCTTCACAAAACAAACACTGTCTCATACTGGCCGTTTTAGTGGCTTCTCCCTTGGCCCTGTCGGTGGAGGACTCGCCCTGGGCATAATACGAGCCGACCCTAGTAGGAGGTGGTTTAGGTCTATCTCTCGAATGTCTGGGGAAGTTGACCGACTTCTCCTTGGTAGGTAATTTCTCCCCCTGACCTATGCTCAGGTGAGATATGAGATCCACCAACCCTTCAACAATCTGTTGTATCGTGAACCTATTCGTCCGATATTTTAAGTGTAACTCATGCACTGTAGTGCTAGCCAGTTTCCTCTGAATCACCTGGCTAAGGACCCATTCTGAATCATCCTCATCAAGCAAATCTCTGAAACTTTTTGCCAAGCTCATAATTTCAATACGGAACTTCTCTAGGCTTTGACGGTAATGTCGGCAAGCCTCTAGATCCAACAACCGATAAAGTGTGGCCATTTTTATTATCTTTTCAGTGTTGCCAAACATGTCTTCTAATTGGTCTTTGGCATGTTGGTAATTAGTGTCAGTAATCTGGTAGTGCCGGACCAAGTCTAAGGCTTTACCCTTGAGCTGTGACCGCAAATACTGCAATTTGACGGCATTTGACAAATCGTTCCTGTCATCTATCTGGGCTTTAAACTGATCCCAGAAAGCAATGTACTCAGTTAGGGTTCTGTCAAATGTCGGTAAATTCAACTGGGGCAACGTGGGCAACATATTGACAGGTGTGTGACTGTTTGGGATACCTGCGGTGTTCGACACCACCCTTGGAATACTAGCCTTTAATGTACTTAACTTATCTTTGTACATATTCATCTCCTGTTGACAATCTACATCATCCTTAGCAAGTTCGTCCTGAGCTTGCTGAAGACTACCCTGGGATTCATCATCCTCAATAGCCTGTAGCTCATATGCTGAGAATGCTTGTTCGTAGGCTTCCCATTTTTCCCCCAAACGCTTCAAGCAGTCTTGCAAATCATCGCAGTCTACTTTACTGCGTTGGCAAGTAGCCTTGCACCTGTTGCGCGTTCTGTTCAGATGCCCTTTGTATGCAGCCACTCCCATCTGCCATTGTCGAGGTTTAATGAGGAGTGTGACACTAATTGTACTTTACTCAGTCCACCTCACAGCAAGTCACGGTGTTAGGCAAGAATGAACGAGTCTCAAGGCTCCTCAACAAGTTTAACGATTCCTTTTGTTATATTGACTCTACTCTGACTTAAAATGTACACTGTTAGCTCTCAAATCCCAATCAAAATATGTATCGATGTGAAAGCTTAACCTAGCAATTTCCTGTACAATGTCAGCAAATAATTACAGGACTTAACCTAGTCTCAGGTACAATTCACAAATCCCACATTAAAAATGAATCAAAGACAGTGAAAATCACACAATAAAAATGCAGTATACAAATTAAAATCACTTGGTTAACACAAATAAATTCAACATATCAACTTGTGAAACAGTAAATGAATAATGTATGTGTAAACAGCTTGGCCTAACTGTGCTCAGCTTACTCAGTCTAGCATGGATGGTTGGATAGGGTAAATCCTAACCTAACTAGTGTGCTATAACTTAAACCTGGCTTTATAACTCCCTGTAAATAATAACTAGGTTAAATCTGTCCTAGCTACTATAACTGTTGTAAATATTGCACAAGCCTAGCCTAACTGTGGCTACCTTGCAAATCCACTGTAAGTAATTAACACACAAGTCTCCTACTCTGGATTACTTGTAATCACTGTAAGTAATTAAATTCACAAGCTTCTCTAGCCTACCTGGCATGCCTGTAAATTACTGCAAATAACAACTTCTGTGTATAGTCAGCTTGGCCTAGCCTCTGTGTAACTCTGGGCCTAGATGTACTAACTTAACCTAACTCTTAAACTGGTTCCTAACTGTGGCCTAGCTATGTTAATTTTAACCTAGCTATTCCACATCCGGTTCGAAGGATCACTTGTAAAAATTTGTCTGGACTGCCTCCAAGTGAGTCGCCTACCCTGGCAAGCTCTGTTGACACCGAGCTCTGAGGTCAGTACCTCAGCCTCAAAAGTGGCTTATAAGACAGATTTTCATAAATGACTGATGTTGCAAGAAACCTCGCCTGCATGCACGTTTAAAAGACTAACTTACTTGGTGTTGCAGCATATATCCTGATCTTCAACCTCTCTAAGCTTAGCCCCTTTGGACTTTCCCTCAGAAACCACGTGCAACCGGGAGCCTTAATTCCTGCAATATTCAATCGATATTAGTGACCTGCCTGCACCTCAGAAATTCCTGTATCCAAGAGGGTGTGTATCCCCTAGTATACTATGCAGAAACGGACACTAGCTTCTAGGTAGAGAAGAGACAAATTCACGTACTGGTTATGAACTGCCGGCTGCACAAAGACCACAGCTCAACTCACTCAGAAATCCAAAGAAAAAGTGGAGATCTTGTCTTACTGTATGGGCCTGATGGAGGAGGTCATCTACAGTACATCGAGGTGCCTCCACCAGATTTCCCCAGGTCTCATATGTGAAGACACGTGGGGGGCGCAGTCTGCTGATCACGGCACGTGTTGTCCAGATGATGTCGGGTCATAGAATAAAGATATGGCGTCTTCGAGACCCACACCTCATTGTTCAAACTTGGGCTGCCAGTTCTCCCTAGTTAACTTAACCTAGTGTTTGCCTACATTATCGGCCTATTACTACTTATGTTAAGGTCTTAGGTCTACATTATTATTATCTACAGTTGCCTCAATAATTCTAATATTAGTGTACTAACAGTATAAACTACCTACTTCTTCCCTGAAGGGTAAATCTATAAATTAAGTAGTACCTTCCATCCACCTCCGTCAATCCGGGAGAGTGTGTTTTTGTTTTTGGGTGGGTGTAAGGGCCCTCGAACAGTGTGTTTTTGCCCATTGGGACTTCTCATACCGAATAAGTTCCAACAATAAATTCTCATCAGTATTCAGGTATTGAAATACTGACACAACACCCCCTAGGGGTAATTATACTTACCTTTAATCTTTATTACAGCCCAAGTGTGATTACATCTATGGCTCCAAGAACATTCTGGATGCAGCTGCAGAATGTTGAAACGTCATCAAGCTAAGTCCCATACAATTCACTTATTATATGACTTGCTTGTTTGTATGCAAAACCCCACAGTCTTGGTCCTTCGAACTGGACAAAGACTACATTGTGGTCCAAATTTGTTGTATTACAGTGTACAAATAAATTACGAGCCAAGGTCCTTTAAAAAAAGCTGTAAAACTAGTGTTTTTACAAATATAAATAAGAGTAAATAAGTCCCTCCAGACTCAGAGACAATGGGCTGCCTCATTAGCTATAGAAAATGGGAGGCTCACCCAGTGTCCCCCAGAGGCAACTCACCCAGTCACAGAAAACAGGGGTCGGCTCACCCACCAAGTGACGCATCACTGCGCAAGAGCTAACTCAGTGAAGATCAAGTAGCAGCCAGTTGGTCTAGATGTATATATATCTATTCAGTGTTTATCAGTCTTTTTAGTGTGTTTATGTTTGTTTCTTACATATATTTAACTGTAATATAATAAAGGAAATTATATATGAAGTGTAAGCTTTTCTATATTAACAGTGACATCACATATCAGGATCATCATCATCATTACGCACAGATTGGCGCCATTTCTAGTGGTCCTTGGACTGTGTTCAGTGTTTCAGGGCAGTGAGCCACGTGCGGGTGTCTACGGGCCCTGACTGGGGCACTGAGCTTCACAACTCTGCACCCAGTGTGGGCAGCTGTGAGGTCACAGGCAGAGGCTCTGCTGCTGGCTCTGTCCCCACACCTACAGTCACCATGACAGACCCAGGAGAGCGGCCTAAACGTTCATTGGAATGTGGGGACGAGTTGGAGGACGACGTGGGGCAGGCCAAGGATGCAGTAGAGATTATTGTATCTGCCAATCTTCCACTAGATCCGTCGACAGCCGCTACCCAAGGAGACTTGCACTCCCAGATGGCCATAGGGATTGTGGAAGGAAGCCAGGAGGCTGTAGCTCCACAACTGGCAAGGACAGATCCATCCCAGGTCCCTACACCAGTTGTGCTGGCCTCCACAATGGACGGGGACTGGCTGACTCCACGTGGACGGAGGAATTCCCGCTCAGCTCGGGCACAAGCAACCAGGGCCTTCAACAAATTCGAGGTTCTGGATTACGGGTTTGTAAGGTATCTGGAAGGTCTACCCCGCCTCAAGTTCCACTGCGAGTTCACTCTCATGACCGAGGTTTTGGTCATTCCTTGGGACGAGGATTCTTACGAGGAATTGAAGGGGCTGGTTGTGAAGCATCCCAGCATGGTGGAACTGGTTGCTTCGGAGAAGGTGTATGAGGGGGTGCTCTTACACGTCCCTGTACCCCTCCCACTGGACCCCATTTTAGAAGTGCCCAATATTGTCAAGGCAGAGCGACTCACTGTAACAGTGAACAAGGTGCCCACCCGCCAGGTGCTGATCCACCACAAAGGTCCACTTCCGACCCACCTGGACTTTGGGGTCTGGGGAAGATTCAAGACCTGACCATACCTGTCGGGCCCAGTACAATGCTTCAACTGTCAGGGGTTCAACCATATTGCAGCCACCTGCCAGTGAGAGAAGTGTGGTGTGTGCAGCAAGGCACACGACTCGAAGGACTGCATTGCCATCCTCAAACAGCCAATCGGCAAAGCCCTTCGGCCGGAGCCCAAGTGTGCCAACTGCTCAAAGAGGCACCATGCTTGGAACTGGAGCTGTCCTGTGATGGTGCAGCACTGGCAGCAGGTTTGTCATCGGAACGACTCGACAGCCCCGACGCCACCCAGCCTTGGAACCACCCAGCAACAGTCGGTATGGGCTCCGACCGTGGTTCCCCAGATACTGCAGGAGGGCAATACCAACGAGTTCCCGGCACTGGGCTCCTGGCAGTTGTATCAGAGGGCACGCACTGGCTTGCAGCAGCACGGTCAACTATGGGGTCAGATGGCAAGGTGGCCAAGAAGACAGAATCAATGGGAAAAACAGCCACAGGCCAGGCACACTGGTCAGCAGGTCCCAGCTGGGCACCAACATTCCTTGCCATACCACCAGCAGGCCTCTTCCCAAGGGCAGGCCCCTACTGTGAGCGGCCAGAGTCAGGCAGAGGTTCCCTGCCAGGGGACCCAGAAGCCCATGGCCACTCAGGCCGGGCCCAGGGTGCACCCAGCTTATGCTGCTGCAGTGTCAACAGCCACCCAGACATACCCAGTGACCCAGCAGTGACTCGACAGGTCGTCCAGCTCAATGCCTGTAGAGGTAATGGTCGAATCATTTCCCGATCGATTGAAGAAAACCATTAGGGTTATCTCAGCACTCCTCTGTCACCTGCTGCCATCGGGGGAGGACAGGGGCGCCTGCAGACAGCTCCTGTCATGGATGCTGGGCATGGTCCTACTAGACAGGAAGGACTCAATGGAACTTCAGGTCATCATCCAGGAGTCCTTCCAGTCCTTGATGGAGGAGGCCCCGGAGTCGCCAACAATGGACGACGAGTCCCAGGCAGAGATGGAATCAGAGGGCCACCTCTGTGGCCCTTGAAGATCCTCCAGTGGAACATTTGCGGGCTGCAGTGGAAAATTCACTTTGTGATTGAAGCTGCAGTTCAGGATGAAGTTGATGTCTTCCTGTTCCAGGAGACACTTACCAATTCATCACATCAAATGCAGCCATGTATCCCGGGATTCTTGGCCTACCTTCAGTGCCTGGAAGGGGCTGGAAGGGGCACGGCAATCTACGTCAGGACCACTATCCCTCATTCAATCTCCAATGACCCCATCAACTGTGGGCAGGGGGTAGAGGTTCACGCTGTCACCCTACACCTACTGGATGGACCTCTTGTGGTTTACAGTATTTACAGAAGCTCTCGGTACACCCTTGACATTTCAGAGGTGGCAGCACTCGCCCCCCGGGAGGGTCTTGTTGTGGCTGGGGATGTCAATGCCCACCACCCAATACTTTCTTCTGTCTCTCCTACCAACGCAGCTGGGAGGCACCTTGCGGCTGTGCTGGAGGAGGTCCCTGAGATTGCCTTCCTCAATAATGGTGAGCCAACCCATCACTACGGTGGTCGCTTGGACGTCACACTCATCTCTAGGCGGTTGCTCTCGAGTGTGAGATGGAAGGCCCACCCCCGTCTCACCAGTGATCAATTTGCAGTGGTCACCAAGCTGATGGTCCAGCAGTGCCCGCTCCCCACACCTACCCCCAGATGGAATCTAAAAAAGGCCGACAGGGCTTCCAGGAGGTCATTGAGCGCTGGTGGGCAGAGTCTCCTCTTCCGGAAGACCCAGATGAGGAGGCTCAAAGCTTGCAGGTGGCCTTCACATGTGCAGCTGAGGCAGCCATACCTAAGATTACAGGTGGAGGGTCATATAAACGTGACTGGTGGTTTTACAATGAGGGCATCAGGGAGCAGAACCAGCGCATCAATGTTGTACGCAAGATGCACAGGCGTAATCCCACGGTTGAGTCCATGCATCTGCTCAGGGAAGTGGTGCGGCATGCACGCCATGTCTCACACTGGGTCCGGCAGGCTAAATGGTTCGAGTGGTGCACCTCCTTCAGCTACTCCTCCACCTTATCTGAGATTGGACCAAGTTATGATTGGCCACTGGGCAGTGTCACAGTGTGGCTCGGTTGCACCCAGACCCCGCAACGGAGGCAGAACGTCTGGTGGACCTTTTCACCTCCAGAGCGGCCATGGCTCAACTGCCTCAGGATCTCCAGGACCTCCAAGCCACCCTGCTTCCTAGAAGGATGATGGTGATCCAAGCTGCATGCCAGGCTAAGGACGTCACGGATGAAGACTTCACCGACCATGAGCTCCAGGCAGCCTTCACATCTCATCGGGACACTGCACCGGGACATGATGGTATCACCTATGGCATGAGCACTCGGTCTGGCCATTCTGGACATTCAGCTATCCTGGGGGTCGTCAACTGGACTTGGTGAGCTGGCAAACTCCCTGTCGTATGGAAGGAGGCTGACATCATACCGATTCCTAAGCCTGGGGATCCTGGCAGTGTGAGACCCATCTCCCTCATCAGTTGCATCTCGAAGGTGTCTGAAAGGATGGTGTTGGAGTGCTTGAGGTGGAAGCTTGGCCCTCCTCATAAGCACCTCTATGGCTTCACCAGAGGAGTGGGCACTTTCGAAAGCCTTACCACTCTACTGGCCGGCATTGGGTCGGACGCCTAATCCCACATTGTTGTCTTTCTTGACCTCGAGAAAGCTTTTGAGCTAGCCAGTGCACCTGCCATCCTCTCACACTTGGCCCGCAGGGGGGTTAAAGGCAGGCTGCTTTCATGGCTTCATTCCTATCTCCAGGACAGGCGAGCCCGGGTATGCTTCCAGGGGCATGCCTCTTCTCTCAAGACCCTGGACAACAGCACTCCACAGGGCGGGGTGCTTAGTCCCACCCTGTTCTGATGCACCAGCTGGTGCTCCTGCCTTTCTCCAGAGGAACCTTCCTCCTCAGCTATGCCGATGACCTGGCACTTGTCGTACCTAGGAAGCGCTGGCTTTTGCAGCGTGCCCAGGAGGACCTCGATCTGATGGCTTCCACTTGCCGTCACTTGGGGCTCAAGATATCTGCGGCAAAATCCAAGGCCATGATCCTTCGCACCAGGGTACCCAGCCAGAGGCTGCGGGTCCTGGGCATCGACCTGGAGTGGGTTCACAGTCATAGGTACCTTGGCATCTACATTGACAGGCACCTCACCTTCCAGAAACATGTGCACCACATTAAAGAGAGGGCTCTGCAGAGGGTCAGGGCACTGAGTGCCATGGCCAACCCTAGGGTTGAGGCCAGCCTCGAGGCCATGAGGTTGTTCTACATCCAGGCAATAAGCTCCCTCGTTGACTATGGGGCACTTGCTCTGGTTCACGCCAGACCCACAAACATCAAATCCCTCTGTGTGATCCAGAACACAGCTGTATGGGCCATGCTGGGGGCTCCTAGGTGGGCCAATGCAGTGGCTCTGAACCTTGAGGTGCAGCTACAGCCTCTTGAAGACAGGATCCAACTGGTAACTGCCAAGAGGATCGCAAAGTATCTCCGACTCCCAGGGGCTGACAAACTGATGAGAGATTTACGGGTCCGCCAGGGACAGGTCATTCCACTGCAAACCGGCCGCCGATGGATGTGGTCGGTAGCAGATGCCACACAGAAGCTCCTGCCCATGACATTGCTTCAGGCAGGAGGTTGCGACAGACTGGCAGCGAACTACATGGTGCCACCCCCTTGGGCACCAGAGCTGTTTGCGGTGCACTGGACAACCCTACCAGACAGCAAGAGGCATTGCACCCAGGACATTCTGCAACAACTTGCCTCGGCTAGCATTGTGGGTGCAGAAGGCCCAGGGTGTGTGCCATATTACACCGATGGCTCCAGAGACCCAGTGGGAGGCCGCACAGCTGCTGGGATATTCCACAGCAATCTGACAGCAGGTTGGCGCCTCCCAGACCATTGCACCATCCTCCAGGCCGAACTCTTTGCAATTCCAACAAGCTCTGCAGCATGCTCTTGCAGACCATCAGCATCCCCCCGTCATCCACGTTGATTCCAAGGCAGCGATCCAAGCGCTTATGCACAGAGAGCCAAAGGACAACATACACTTAATCACATCCATCCGGGGTGACCTGCAGACTTTCATGGCCCAGGGTCGCAGGGCCACCATCAACTGGATCCCGAGCCATGTGGGTATCCCTGGCAATGATGCTGCAGATGAGGCTGCTAGGACTGCAACCCTCGAGGCACAGCCACGTGTTGCAATCTCCATCAGCCTCAGCCAGATTGAGCTGTGGGCTGCCGGTGCAGCCAGGCGCCCATTCTCTGACCCTGGAGATTCACGGAGCCTCTGTTGGTATGTCAGGGCGACCCACAGGGCGCCCCCTCCAAGTATTTGGACACAGTCCATAGAACTGATGGTGCATATCCACCGCCTACGCTTAGGGTATCCCACCACTGCGCGGATTGTTGAACGGGCACGAGAGGAGCTCTGTGCCCATTGTGACCTAATGGTTCTGAAGCCCTTGGTGCACTACCTGTTAGACTGCCCGGCTACGATGCCCCATCGCCGTAGACACTTCCCAATGACCCCAGTGGAGCAGGCCCGAGAGGATGAGGCAGCACATCTTGTGTACTTAGCTGTCAGGGACTTGGAAACCTTGCTTCCAGTCATTGCACGTCATCTGCTTCCCCGCTGAAGTTGCTGCGAGGGCCTGCTTTGGGCCTCCATTGCACTGCACACCAGCCGCCGTTAGTGCACACTAACGTTTGGTACGTCATCTGGCCATAAAGCCGGTGAGGTACCCCCCCTTCCTGCTGAAGATCTGCCACGCAGGTGCAAGTAAAGATAAACGACACTTCCTACCCGGGGAGCCAATGTAATCATTATTTTACTACATGTAAACCACACAATAACCAAGTTCTGTAAACTCAGCATTGTAATCCTTATAGAGAATAAACTTTGAATTGAATTGAATTGAATTGAATGCCGGATCACCAAAATGGAAGAGACCCGGGCCGGGATTCCATACCGGCGAATCAAATAGAATAAAATAGAACAGTGACATTTATATATGTGTAAGAAATATACACATGTGATTTACAGTTATACTGTGTATAGTGAATGAAGTGTATAACGTTATTACTTACAGTGACTCAGCTGAAAGGGTGCATCAAGTGTTTAGGTGAACACAAGGGAAGTAAATGCTCCGTGAAGAAGTGTTTTAAATGCAAGGGTATGCATCATATAGTATTATGCCCAAACACTTTTGCTGAACAGCAGAAGACTTCCACAGAATCAGGAAGTCAACAAGCAACAGCATTAAATGTGAGAGATAAGTTTAAAGCAACAGCTCTCCCGATAGCTCGAGTTGAGTTATCTAATAAATTACACAAAACCAATGTGCTAACATTATTTGATCAAGGCTCACAAAGGTCCTTCATAAGAAGAACAGTGTTGCAGAAACTGAATAAACAACCCTATGCCAAAATACAGTTAGATATAGCTGGTTTTTTCCACAATTCTGGTAAACAGACATATGACCTTGCCAGAATCACAGTTGGTCTAGGAAACAGGAAAAAGACAGTAGAAGCTGTGGTAGTAGATGATTTGCCTAAGTCTGTGCAGATCCAGGGATTAAAAGAAACAGTTGCAGAACTGAAAGCAGCTAAGGTCAAGTTAGCCTGTCCTGACATACAGACGGACACTATTAGTCCAATTGATTTAATCATTGGAAGTGATTATTATCACTGTTTTATGCAAAATATAATAAGTAAACATGATGATCACTTGCTGAAAACAGCAGGAGGCCACATGATATGTGGTCCCATTCCCTTTCAAAGTGGGAAAGAAGCTGATATTGATTCAGTGGAAAATGTACTCGTTACAAGAATAACCGCTGATCATGTGCCACAGCAAAAATTATCATTACTGGAAGAAATGAATGAACCAGATGATAAGTTGTGGGATTTAGATACGATAGGTATTGATGTAAATAAACCAAGCCCACAAGAGTCTCAGACTGATAACCAATATCTGGACACTGTCAAATATAAAGACGGACAGTATTGGGTTAGGTTACCATGGAAAATAAATCAATCCACCATATCTGCCTAGCAATTATCGCATGGCCTTTGTGTTGTGATAGAAACACAGGCCTTATCTCTAGGCTTTATTGAACATAGAATCTTCATAGTACTTCTGCAACAACAAAATATAATGACTAGTACATCTAATAATGGCTTCTACAGGGATGGTGATGTCTTGCATATGTCAAGAGAAAAGTTATAACTACAGGCCACATATTTAAACTCACCATGTAATCTGCATCGGTGATAAATGGATAAAGTAGGAGAGAATCACACACCATATGTTGGTGCCCATGACGCACGCCAAACTGTTGTTGTTGTTAAGGGCCCCTAGAGGTGGTGCAGTATTATCCTGCTGCTGCTCCCCACAGGACCAGTATCACTACAATCTCCCCCTTCTAAAATATCAGAGACAGTAATCTCCCAAACTGTTAGGTGGGCGACGTACACGTCCCGACCTTCGTAGCCCTTGAGCCTCTTCACCAGGTTCGATATTTTCCAGCGGGGTTTGATTAACTGCTGGAGCAGAATCCTCTATTTCCATAGGGGTAGTCTCAAGGGGCTTTCCAGGAGAAAACGAAGCATCTTTCACATCTATTGGTGTATCTTGAGATTCCACACTAATAGGGATTTCAACTGGGGCTAAATGTCTTGTAGATACTGTAGTCTCTTCACCATTTTGGTAGCGAATGTGGGCGTAATGTGGATTAGCTTGCAGGAGCTCTACCTCTTCCACTAAAGGATCCGTCTTGTTCATCCTACGGTGACTCTTCAGGAGAACGGGTCCAGGATGACATAACCAAGTGGGCACGGAGGCTCCCGTAGAGGAACGACGTGAATAGTTGAGGAGTCTTTCATGAGGGGTTGCATTAGTAGCTGTGCACAGCAGTGATCTAATAGAGTGAAGTGCATCAGGTAGGACAGTTTGCCAGTGTTGAACAGGTAGATTGCGCGACTTTAATGTCATTGTAACTGCCTTCCATATAGTACCATTGAACCGCTCCACTTGACCATTGCCTTGAGGGTTGTAGCTTGTTGTTCTGCTGCAGGCAATACCTTTGCTAGCCAAAAACTCCTGAAGTTCGTTACTCATGAACGAGGATCCCCTGTCTGAATGGATATAAGCTGGCATACCAAAAATAGAGAACAACTGTGAAAGACAACTAATAACAGTTGAAGCAGCCATATTTGCACAGGGGAATACAAAGGGAAACCTTGAATATTCATCTACTATGTTAAGGAAATACCTATTCTGATTTGTGCTTGGTAGAGGTCCTTTGAAATCTATATTCAATCTTTCGAAAGGCTGGGTGGATTTTATGAGATGAGTCTTCTCTGGCTGATGAAAGTTTGGCTTGCACTCTGCACATACTCTGCATGCTCTGATCACTTGTCGCACATCTTCCACTGAGTAGGGCATGTTCTTTGATTTGACAAAATGGTACAGGCGTGTAACTCCTGGGTGACACAAAGCCTTGTGGAGAGCTGAGAGTGATTGCAAATCATGACATGCTGCTCCACAGTGGGACCTAGAGAATGCATCAGGTGAGATGTTCTCTTGACCCGGTCGGTACAGAATATCAAAGTCATAACACGATAGTTCCATCCTCCAGCGTAATATCTTGTCATTCTTTATCCTACTTTTGTGCCTCTTGTCGAACATATACATCACGGACCGTTGGTCAGTCCTTATGGTGAAATGTCTACCAGTTAAATAATGCCTCCAGTGGCGAACTGCTTCTATGATGGCCTGGGCTTCCTTTTCTACAGCAGCATAACATTTCTCTGATCCTTGAAAAGTTCTCGAAAAGAAGGCTACTGGTCGTCCTGCCTGAGATAAGACTGCAGCAATGGCAATGTCAGATGCATCCGTTTCCACTTCGAATGGTAGGGACTCATCAATGGCTTGAACTACTGAGTTTTCAATGTCCTGTTTGAGAGTATGGAAAGCGGCTTCTGCTTCCTTTGTCACAGGAAATGTGGTAGCACTCAATGGGCGGACTTTACTTGAATAGTTGTAGATCCATTGTGAGTAATAAGCAAAGAGACCAAGAGTTCTTCGGAGTGACTTTTTGTCTTGAGGCATTGGAAGTTCCCGTAGAGGTCGTAGTCGTTCAGGGTCTGGGAATATTGAACCTCCTTCCACTACATAACCAAGGATGCTAAGCCTTTTAGTTGAAAAAGTGCACTTTTCCTCATTGTAACTGATATTTTTCTTCTTGGCGGCTTCCAAAAACTTATCAAGGTTTGCATCATGTTCCTCCTGGGTCTTGCCACAAATGGTAACATTATCTAAATACGCGTAAGTTCCCATGAGTTGCTCTTCCTGAATGAGTGAATCCATAATTCGTTGGAAGCAGGCTACCCCATTGGTGACTCCAAAAGGGACTCTGGTAAACTGATACAGGCCATCACTAGCCTGAAACGCTGTGTATGGTTTATCTTCATTCCTTATAGGGACTTGATGATAGGCACTCTGCAGATCAATTGTGCTAAACACGTAGTACTGAGCAATTTTGTTCACTGTATCGTCAATTCGAGGTAGAGGGTACCCATCAAGAAGTGTAAATTTGTTGATTGTCTCAGAGTAATCGATTGCCAGTCTCCGTTTCCTATAACCATCTTTAACAACAACAACCTGTGCACGCCAAGGGGAATCACTCGGTTCTATAATACCCTCCTTCAGCAGCCTCTGAGTTTCTTTCTCAATGAACATCCGATCCTCATAAGAATAGCGGCGTGACTTAGCTGATATAGGATGGCAATCCGCGGTAAGATTTGCAAACAGCTTTGGTGGGTCTACCCTTAAAGTGCTAAGTCCACAGACAACAAGAGGAGGCAGTTTACCTCCATATGTTAAGGTGACACTACCATGCAGCTTCTGAAAGTCCTGACCAAGGATAACATCAGAGCACAGTTGTGGCAGAATAGCTAAATGTACATCTTGATAATCCTTTCCATTAACTCTGAGATTTACCTTACAAAACCCTAAGGTCTGAATAGAGAGAGATGTTGATGCCATGGAAACGGTACCTGATGAGTGATGTAGAGTCAAGGAGAGCCGTTTAACTAAGTCAAGGTTGATGAAACTCTCTGAGCTGCCACTATCAATAAGACCATCTACTTCTGTTCCTTTGATGAATACTTTCACAACTGCCTTTGACAGTGAATTTGGAGTAGCCGCAGAAGTCACTGTTGCTAGAGTCGCATGATCACTGGAATGTGTGGAGGCACTAGCTCTTGTTGATGCATTAGCACGACATACTTTAGCAAAGTGACCTTTCTTGTGGCATTTATGGCACATTGCTTCACGAGCAGGACACTTTGGACGTGGATGTCTTGAAAAACCACAAAAGAAACACACCGTACCTGCTGCTGCTGTCACTGAGGCAGGTTCCCCAGTAACTTCATTGCAAGAGTCTTGGTCAGGAATTGCAGCACTTACCACTCGAGAAGGCTGAGTGGTACTGTATACTTCAGAATTCTTCTGGGCTGAATCTAGAGCTCTTGCCTGGTCAAAGGCAGCGGCTAAGTCGAGAGTTTTATTCTCCAATAAACGCTGCCTTATTATTGGTGATTGCAGGCCACTGATAAAAGCATCCCTGATGGACTCTTCACAATACTGAGCAGCTGTCACTGCTTGGAAGTGACAGTCCTTACCTAAAATTTTCAGTGCTTGAAAGTATTCCTCTAAGGACTCATCAATCTGCTGGCGGCGAGTTGCAAGGCGATAGCGTGCAAAGATTTCATTTGTAGGTTTAATATACTGAGACTTGAGAGTTTTGATAGCATCTTCGTAGGTATTACACTCAGAAATAGCCTCATATATCTTAGGTGACACAAAATTGATGAGCAGACTTAGTTTATCTAGATCTTCTTTAGGAAGGGCTCCCAAGAAGTTTTCGAAAGTCTTAAACCAGTGCTTCCATTCCTGAGCAGCCGTTGATAAGCTGGGGTCACAGTCTAGCCTCTCAGGTTTCAGTAAACGCTCCATGTTGTGATGTAGTCTAGCGCAGGATCACCACCAGGTAGCCCAGGATTCTATGTTCAATAAATTGTTGTGATAGAAACACAGGCCTTATCTCTAGGCTTTATTGAACATAGAATCTTCATAGTACTTCTGCAACAACAAAATATAATGACTAGTACATCTAATAATGGCTTCTACAGGGATGGTGATGTCTTGCATATGTCAAGAGAAAAGTTATAACTACAGGCCACATATTTAAACTCACCATGTAATCTGCATCGGTGATAAATGGATAAAGTAGGAGAGAATCACACACCATATGTTGGTGCCCATGACGCACGCCAAACTGTTGTTGTTGTTAAGGGCCCCTAGAGGTGGTGCAGTATTATCCTGCTGCTGCTCCCCACAGGACCAGTATCACTACACTTTGGACAGATGAAAGCACAAATACATGAGCTCAGGAAGAATCCAGAGCTACTGACTGTCTATGATAATATCTTACAATAACAGTTGGACAATAAATTCATTGAGGAAGTAGTCGAAGACAAGTTGAAAACAGAAATTCATTATCTCCCGCATCACGGAGTCAGAAAAGATTCTGAAACCATTCCACTACGTGTTGTACATAATTGCAGCGCAAGTGCAAATAAAGATGTAGTAAGTCTTAATGATTGTCTGATGACCGGACCCTCACTAACTGAGAAGCTTTAAGACGTGCTTATGAAATTTCGCACAAACCCATATGCCTACACGGCTGATATTTCCAAAGCTTTCTTAAGAGTAGGACTACAAGAAATAGATAGAGATTATACTCGATTCTTGTGGCCTGAAAATCCACATGATCTTCAAAGTCCTGTGAAAACTTACCGTTTCAAATCAGTATTGTTTGGTGCAACATCCTCTCCATTCTTACTAGAAGCTACTCTAAATACACATTTGAAGAAATCTGAAAGTCCCTTCAAAGAAATCTTAAAGAAAAGTTTCTATGTGGACAATCTTCAAGGTGCTGTGAATAAAGAGGAGGATTTGAAATCCTTATACAGAGAAGCTAACAAGGAGATGAAAGAAGCAAATATACCTCTAAGGATGTGGAATACTAATTCAAGGCATTTAAGGGAACTTGTCAAAGAAGGTTTCCCTGAAGCTGAAATTCCTGATTGCAAAAATATGCTGGGACTTAATTGGAACACACAGGAAGACACTTTGAGTCTCAAAAGGGTAAATAATAAATCATGCAGTACACTCACTAAACGTAGTTTACTGTCAGAGGTATCACAATGTTTTGATCCTCTAGGACTCGTCTCACCAATTGCCATAAAAGGTAAAATGCTTGTAAAAGATGCATGGAACCTCAAAATAGGCAGGGATGAGAACTTGCCTCTAGAAATGAGTCAAGCATGGGATGAAATATCCAAGGAATTTAAACAACTTAAATTAAATTTCCCAGTCAAATAGGTCAAGAAGGAAACAAGTACATATTACATGTGTTCTGTGCTGCGTCAACCAGAGGTTATGGCGCTGTAGCTTACATGAGTAATGCTGAAGGAAGTACACTAATTACTTCAAAGGCCAGGGTAGTACCCTTGAAGGTCAGAACAGTACCACAATTGGAACTGACAGCACTCTATGTAGGTACAAAACTAGCTGTCTATATCAACAAAGTAATTGATCATCTCACTATTGAAAAAAACCGTGATCTGGAGTGATAATGAAGCAGTTCTCCAGTGGTTAAGAAATAATAAGAGTAAGTTGGTCTATGTACAGAACAGAGTAGCAGAAATAAGCGCCCACAGTAACGTGTTACATGGTGGGGTAGCTGACACACTTTGTCATATACGACAATCCTACTGGATACCTCAAGGTCGACAAAGTGTGAAAAAACAAATAAGTGACTGCATTACTTGTCGTCACTACGATATGTGAGTATGTCAGTATCCAGGTCCACCTCCATATCCCCCTGAAAGAGTTTGTCATGTCACTCCATTTGAGGTGACAGGCGTATATTACAATGGACCAATAATTTTAACCAAAACAGTTGACAAAGTTCCCATCAAGGCTTACATATATTTGTTCACTTGTGCTACAACTAGAGCAGTACATCTAGAAGTAGCCACTGACATGTCTGCTGAAACCTTTATCAAATTATTCAGAAGATTAGCAGCCAGAAGGGCATGTCCCAGATTGAAGATTTCAGATAATGCAGCGAACTTTGTTGCTGGTGCTGCTTATATAAGCAAGGTCCTTCATCAACCAGAGGTACAACAGATCCTGAATCAACACAATTGTCATTGGAGATACATTTCTCCTAAATCTCCATGGCACGGCGGATTTTATGAAAGAATGATCAGCATCGTCAGAGAATCGACTTAGAAGAATTTTGTACAGTCATGACTGAAATGGAAAATAGAGTCAACAGCAGACCTCAAACTTATGTTACCGATGATCTGGACAATTTAGAAGTGTTAAGTCCATCTCATTTGCTCCATGACAGAAGGCTCGAACCTGTTCCTCCCATGAATGATAAAGAAATCATAGAGGATCCTACTTATTTCATACCTGAGCAACTCAGACGTAAATTTAAACACCTTAATAAAGTGATTGAACGTTGGGAGAAAATTTGGCGAGAAGACTATCTCACCTCATTGAGAGAACACTTCTATGGAGCTGGTGTTCCTGAAAATCATAAGTCCTTAAGACCTGGTGACATAGTGATTATTGACAATGATGGTCCGAGGTCCCAATGGCCACTTGGAAAAATTGTGACCATATATCCTGATGCAAATGGAATCATCAGGACAGTTGATGTTTTGAACAAAGGTGCAGTGAATAAGCGGATAATAGATAAACTAGTGCCGTTTGAATTACACAGTGTTGAAAACAAAATTATTGTTTCTCCAGAAACATCACAGACTAAAGCTGTTCAGAAAAGACAAGCAGCAGTGAATGCAAGTGAGAAAACCGAATTAATGTTAAGTGATGAACAGTTCACCTGCAGCGAAACTCAGCCGCCCCCCTGTGTGGAGAAATTTTCTCCAGGAGGGGGTTTCAACCCCTTCAGCCCTGAGGGGCCCAGCCCTCTCAGAAGGGGCAAGCATCTGGTTTACTTCCATATCAAGTAATGACAAGCAGATGTTTAACCACGTGTACCAGTCATAAGTTATGTGACTTCTTTGCAGGAGACCTGTGTTGCAATCAATGTGAGTTAATGAGTGTAGATAATCTCTGTACTGCAACAGGAATGGTACAGGGAAACTTCTACCTCACTTTATTCACATGTGGGACATGATGAACTCTCATTGATTGAGACATCAAGAAATCAAGCATTTGTGTTGCAAACTGTTGCAGTTTGGCAAGGAAGGCAAATGTGCTAGTATCAGCGAATCCTTTATGTGGAGAGACGCTGAGAGCAAGTCAGGCCGGCGAGGGGCACTACGGGGTAGATTCCTTTTAGACTTTGTCAAAACAACTCATGCGTCACACTGTAATAACAAAGACTATAGTGATCACGCATTTTTGTGCATAACATAATCTCAAAGGACACAGCAGAACACTTACAGAGAAGTGACAACAGTTTCTTTAGTGATATGACTGTGAATAATAAACAATACTTGATGAACAGTGTGTAGCAACGAGTGTTGCGAAATTCCTGATGGAGTATAGTGCAACATTCGTCAAAGAACACATCTGCTTCAATCAATACACCGATACCCGAGTGAACATATGGGTCCGATACAGATATCCAGGTAGGTCTAGTAATTAATGAGACTAACTAGGTCAGCTGCACAGTAAATAGCTGGTTCATTTCTCTCTGGATTTACAATACACTCGGTTATGGGCGGGCTTTTTAGCCCAACACAAGTGAGTATAAATTCTCATCAGTATTCAGGTACTGAAATACGTACACAACACCCCCTAGGGGTAACTATACTTACCTTTAATCTTTATTACAGCCCAAGTTACGTCTATGGCTCCAAGCTCATTCTGGATGCAGCTGCAGAATGTGGAAACGTCATCAAGCAATGTCCCATACAGTTCATATATTATACAACTTGCTTGTTTGTATGCAAAAACCCCAAAACTTATTGTGTTGTCTCTTATCGTGCTAGTGGCACCCCTGCTTTTCATTGGGGGGATGTTGCATCGTCTGCCGAGTCTTTTGCTTTCGTAGGACCCCGATGAAAATAAGTCACTCTTTCTGATTGTTGTGGGTTATCCTAGGTACTTTACACATTTGATGATGTGTATGATAATCTATGTAACTGTATTTGTGTACACCTGAATAAACTTACTTACCAGGGAGACACTATTGGCCACAGTGTCCATATGTCAGAAACTTATGCAAATATGAAGACACTAATATCTGCAATCAAGTACCAGAATCACAATTTTCTCATGTGTAGTGTTTTAAAAGTTATTGCTGTTTTATTAGGTCTTCAAGGCGGATACACCAATTATCCCTGTTTTCTGTGTCTTTGAGATAGCAGGGCAGACAGTCAGCACTATGAACAAAAAGACTGGCCACCAGGAACCAGCTTCTTACCCGGAAATCACAACGTGAAAACTGTGCCACTAGTTGACCCCAAGAAAATTCTGCTGCCATCACTCCACATCAAATTAAGGGTTATGGAAAATTCTGTGAAGGCCTTGATCAAGAATGGAACTGCTATCAAGTACCTGGAGTCAAAGTTTCGTCGTATAAGTGAAGGCAAGATAAAGGCAGAAATCTTTGTTGGCCCTCAAATTTGGGAATTAATGAAGGACAAGTATTTTGATGAAGCATTAGCAGGTGTCGAGGTGAATGCATGGTTTTCATTCAAGCAGATTGTCCACAGACGCTCCCACGAATATGAAAAAATGATCCAAAACCTGATTTCAAGCTTCCAACAACTTGGGTCTAGAATGAGTGTGAAGATGCACTTTTTGCACTCACATCTTGACTATTTTCCCAACAATTGTGGGGACTACAGTGAGGAACAAGGAGAGCGGTTCCTTCAATATATTCATATGTACTTAAAACTAACAGAATGTGCTTTTCCATGATTACTTGCCTAATTTTAATAAATTAACAATTTATTAAAAATTCACATTTTTATTATCATTAATTTTGTATTTTATTCAAAATCCTTACGTGATAGAGCGAACTGGATTAGATGTTTACAGTCAGCAGCCCAATAATATGTAAGATCGCAACCATGAGTAAAAATAAAAATTAAAAGCATTCCAAATGCAGACCATCGTTACTAACTCCATAGGTTCAGTTTCCTATAAATTATCTAAATGGCTAATAGAGATTTTGAGCCCAATTGTTTTAAAAGCAACATAGATTTAGTGGATAAATTAAGCGCCTTGACTGACTTAAATAATTTCAATATGGTTAGTTATGTTGTTACTTCCTTGTTTACAAAAGTTCCTGTTGATGATTTATTAAGTTTCCTTGTTAATTACGATTTATTATTTAATATTTATTTACTGACATAATAAAGATAATTGTCTTATATCTTCCATTTTTCCTCAAATTTTGCTTTAGCATTGTTACCAGAAAGACTAAATGGTGCTCACCTGAAGACGTCGGAGTTGAGGGGAAGACCCAGGTACACAACTCCCTGCAGAAACCACATGATGCAAAGAACACACATAATCTTCCTCATGCAGGAGGTCCTCACAAGACCTGCAGGTCCTGCCCACCATGACCCCAGGCCATCCTCAGCTCCTAGTACGATGGTGGCTAGTTCACCGGAGCAAATGCTGTCGCTGTCGTCCTGCTCCGCACTCTTGGGGTCGTGGTCAGGCTCGGCGAGAGTGCAGGTCGACTGGAGATTCTCTTGTTTCTCTCTCGTTACAGTCTGCATGCTGAGCAAGTTCACTCCTTCAAGTGGTTTATCAACTGTCACTCTGTAGTTCTGTAGTGCACGTGACTACTATTAGATAATGATGGGAAGTACTTCAGTTTTGTTTAAATCTCTCTACTATAAGATGCTAGATAATCTCAGTTACAGAGTCATCTCTGAGAGCGAATAGATGTGTCAAGTTTATAGACAAATGCAATTTCAATTTAACCAGTATGTAAGGTCACTCTTGTTCCAGTATGAAAGGTCACTCTTGTTCCAGTATGTAACGTCACTCTTGTTCCAGTAAGTTAAATCTTGCTCCAGCATATAAAGTCACGCTTGTTCCAGTACGTAAGGTCACGTTTATTCCAGTATATAAGGTCACGTTTGTTCCAGAATGTAAGGTCACGCTTGTTCCAGTATGTGAGATCACTCTTGTTCCAGCGTGTAAGGTCACTTGTTAAAGTATGTAAGGTCACGCTTGTTCCAGTAAGTTAAATCTTGCTCCAGCATATAAAGTCACGCTTGTTCCAGTATGTAAGGTCACGCTGGTTCCAGTATGTAAGATCACTCTTGTTCAAGTATGTAAGGTCATGCTTGTTTCAGTAAGTAAGGTCACTCTTGTTCCAGTATATAAGTTCACGCCTGTCATAGTATGTAAGGTCACACTTGTTCCAGTATTTAAGGTCACGCTTGTTCTAGTATGTAAGGTCACGCTTGTTTCAGTATGTCAGGTCACGTTTGTTTCAGTATGTCAGGTCATGCTTGTTCCAGTATGTAAGGTCACGCTTGTTCCAGTATGTAAGGCCATGCTTGCTCCAGTATGTAAGGACACGTTAGTTCCAGTATGTAAGGTCACGCTTGTTCCAGTAAGTAAGGTCACGCTTGCTCCAGTATGTAAGGACACGTTTGTTCCAGTATGTAAGGTCACGCTTGTTCCAGAACGTAAGGTCACGCTTGTAAAAGCAAGTAACGTCACGCTTGTTCCAGTATGTAAAGTCATGTTTGTTACAGTATGTAAGGTCATGCTTGTTCCAGTATGTAAGGTCACGCTTGTTCCAGTATGTAAGGTCACGCTTGCTCCAGTATGTAAAGTCACGCTAGTTCTAGTAAGTAAAGACACGCTTGTTCCAGTAAGTAAGGTCACGCTTGTTCCAGAACGTAAGGTCACGCTTGATCCAGTAGGTAACGTCACGCTTGTTCCAGTATGTAAGGTCATGTTTGTTCCAGTATGTAAGGTCATGCTTGTTCCAGTATGTAAGGTCATGTTTGTTCCAATATGCAAGGCCATACTTGTTCCAGTATGTAAGGTCACGCTTGCTCCAGTAGGTAACGTCACGCTTGTTCCAGTATGTAAGGCCATGCTTGTTCCAGCATGTAAGGTTATGCTTGCTCCAGTATGTAAGGTCACGCTTGTTCCAGTATGAAAGGTCACGCTTGTTCCAGTATGTAAGGCCACGCTTGTTCTAGTACATAAGGTCACGCTTGTTCCAGTATGTAAGGTCACACTTGTTCTAGTATATAAGGTCATGCTTGTTCCAGTATGTAAGGTCCCGTTGTTCCAGTATATAAGGTATTCCAGTATGTAAGGTAACGCATGTTCCAGTATGCAAGGTCACGCTTGCTCCAGTATGTAAGGTCACGCTTGTTCCAGTATGTAAGGTCATGCTTGTTCCAGGATGTAAGGTCAGGCTGTTCCAATACGTAATATCACGCTTGTTCCAGTATGTAAGGTCAGGCTTGTTTCAGTATGTAAGGTCACGCTTGTTCCAGTATGTAAGGTCATGCTTGTTAAAGTATGTAAGGTAAGGCTGTTCCAATATGTAAGGTCAGGTTGTTCCAGTATGTAAGGTCACGATTGTTCCAGTATGTAAGGCCCGGCTGTTCCAGTATGTAAGGTCAGCTTGTTCCAGTTTGTAAGGTCAGGCTGTTCCAACATGTAATGTCACGCTTGTTCCAGTATGTAAGGTCACGCTTGTTCCAGTATGTAAGGTCATGCTTGTTCCACTATATAAGTCCACGTTGCTCCAGTATGTAAGGACACGCTTGTTCCAGTATGTTAGATCATGCTTGTTCCAGTATATTAGGTCCTGTTATTCAAGTATGTAAGGTCAGGTTGTTCCAGAATATAAGGTCAGGCTGTTCCAGTACGTAAGGTCAGGCTGTTTCAATATTTAAGATCAAGCCGTTCTAGTATGTAAGGTCAGGTTATTGAAGTATGTAAGGTTACGCTTGTTCCAGTATGTAAGGTGACGTTGTTCTAGTACATAAGGTCACGCTTGTTCCAGTATGTAAGGTCACGCTTGTTCTGGTATATAAGGTTATGCTTGTTCCAGTATGTAAGGTCCCGTTGTTCCAGTATATAAGGTCAGGTTATTCCAGTATGTAAGGTAACGCTTGTTCCAGTATGTAAGGTCACGCTTGTTCCAGTATGTAAGGTCATGCTTGTTCCAGTATGTAAGGTCAGGCTGTTCCAATATGTAAGATCGCGCTTGTTCCAGTATGTAAGGTCACGCTCGTTTCAGTATGTAAGGTCAAGCTTGTTCCAGTATGTAAGGTCATGCTTGAACCAGTATTTAAGGTCAGGCTGTTCCAATATGTAAGGTCACGCTTGTTCCAATATATAAGGTCACGGTTCCAGTATGTAATGTCACGCTTGTTCCAGTATGTAAGGTCACGCTTGTTCCAGTATGTAAGGTCATGCTTGTTCCAGTATATAAGGTCACGTTGTTCCAGTATGTAAGTCCACGTTGTTCCAGTATGTAAGGTCACGCTTGTTCCAGTATGTAAGATCATGCTTGTTCCAGTATAAGGTCACGTTTGTTCCAGTATGTAAGGACACGCTTGTTCCAGTATGTGAGATCACTCTTGCTCCAGTGTGTAAGGCAACTCTTGTTCCAGTATGTAAGGTCACGCTTGTTCAAGTAAGTTCAATTTTGTTCCAGTATATAAGGTCACGCTTGTTCCAGTATGTAAGATCACATTTGTTCCAATATGTAAGGTCACTCTTGTTCAATATGTAAGGAAACGCTTGCTCCAGTAAGTGAGGTCACTCTTGTTCCAGTATATAAGTTCTCGCTTGTCCCAGTATGCAAGGTCACACTTGTTCCAGTATTTAAGGTCACGCTTGTTCTAGTATGTAAGGACACGCTTGATCCAGTATGTCAGGTCACGTTTGTTCCAGTATGTCAGGTCATGCTTGTTCCAGTATGTAAGGTCACGTTTGTTCCAGTATGTAAGGTCATGCTTGCTCCAGTATATAAGGACACGTTTGTTCAAGCATGTAAGGTGACGCTTGTTCCAGTATGTAAGGTAACGCTTGCTCCAGTATGTAAGGACACGCTTGTTCCAGTATGTAAGGTCACGCTTGTTCCAGAACGTAAGGTCACGCTTGTTCCAGTAGGTAACGTCACGCATGTTTTAGTATGCATGGTCATGTTTGTTGAAGTGTGTAAGGTCATGCTTGTTCCAGTATGTAAGGTCACGCTTGTTCCAGCATGTAAGGTCACGCTTGTTCCAGTATGTAAGGTCACGCTTGTTCTAGTATAAAAGGTCACGCTTGTTCCAGTATGTAAGGTCACGCTTGTTCTAGTACATAAGGTCATGCTTGTTCCAATATGTAAGGTCCCGTTTTTCCAGTAAATAAGTTCACGCTTGTTCCCGTATGTAAGGTCACGCTTGTTCCAATATGTATGGTCAGTGAGTTCCAATATGTAAGATCACGCTTGTTCCAGTATGTAAGGTCACGCTTGTTCCAGTATGTATGGTCACGTTGTTCTAGTATGTAAGGTCACGCTTGTTCCGGTATGTAAGGTCAGGCTGTTCCAGTATGTAAGGTCAGGTTGGTCCAGTATGTAAAATCAGGCAGTTCCAGTATATAAGGTCAGGTTGTTCCAGTATGTAAGGTAACCCTTGTTCCAATATGTAAGGTCACGCTTGTTTCAGTATGTAAGGTCACGATTGTTCCAATATGTAAGGTCATGCTTGTTCCAGTATGTAAGGTCAGGCTGTTCCAGTCTGTAGGGTCCCGTTGTTCCAGTATATAATGTCAGGTTGTTCCACTATGTAAGGTAACGCTTGTTCCAGTATGTAAGGCCACGTTGTTCCAGTATGTAAGGTCACACTTGTTCAACTATGTAAGGTCAGGCTGTTCCAGTATGTAACGTCAGGTTCTTCCAGTATGTAAGGTCAGGCTGTTCTAGCATGTAAGGTCACGCTTGTTCCAGTATGTAAGGTCACGCTTGTTCCAGTATGTAAGCTTATGCTTGTTCCAGTATATAAGTTCACGTTGTTCAAGTATGTAATTCCACGATGTTCCAGTACGTAAGGTCACGCTTGTTGCAGTGTGTAAGGTCTTGCTTGTTCCAGTATATTAGGTCCTGTTGTTCCAGTATGTAAGGTCAGGCTGTTCTAGTATGTAAGGTCAGGCTGCTCCGGTATCTAAGGTTACGCTTGTTCCAGTATGTAAGGTCACGTTGTTCCAGTTTGTAAGGTCACGTTGCTCCAATATGTAAGGTTACGTTGCTCCAATATGTAAGGTCAGGCTGTTCCAGTATGTAAGGCTACGTTGTTCCAGTAAGGTCACGTTGTTCCAGTATGTAAGGTCACGCTTGTTACAATATGTAAGGTCAGGCTGTTCCAGTATGTAAGGTCACGTTGTTCAAGTATGTAAGGTCACGCTTGTTCCAGTATGTAAGGTTATGCTTGTTCCAGTATGTAAGGTCAGGCTGTTCCAGAATATAATGTCAGGCTGTTCCAGTACGTAAGGTCTGGCTGTTCCAATATTTAAGGTCATGCTTGTTCCAGTATATTAGGTCCTGTTGTTCCAGTATGTAAGGTCAGGTTGTTCCAGAATATAATGTCAGGCTGTTCCAGTACGTAAGGTCTGGCTGTTCCAATATTTAAGGTCAAGCTGTTCAAGTATGTAAGGTCAGGATGTTCCAGTATGTAAGGTCAGGCTGCTCAGGTATGTAAGGTTACGCTTGTTCCAGTATGTAAGGTCACGTTGTTCCAGTTTGTAAGGTCACGTTGCTCCAATATGTAAGGTTACGTTGCTCCAATATGTAAGGTCAGGCTGTTCCAGTATGTAAGGCCACGTTGTTCCAGTAAGGTCACGCTGTTCCAGTATGTAAGGTCACGCTTGTTGCAATATGTAAGGTCAGGCTGTTCCAGAATGTAAGGTCACGTTGTTCAAGTGTGTAAGGTCAAGCTTGTTCCAGTATGTAAGGTCATGCTTGTTCCAGTATGTATGGTCAGGCTGTTCCAATATGTAAGATCAGGTTGTTCCAGTATGTAAGATAACGCTTGTTCCAGTTTGTAAGGTCACGTTGTTCCAGTAAGTAAGGTCACGCTTGTTCTAGTATGTAAGGTCAGGCTGTTCCAGTATGTAAGGTCAGGTTGTTCCAGTATGCAAGGTCACGCTTGTTACAATATGTAATATCAGGTTGTTCCAGTATGTAAGGTAACGCTTGTTCCAGCATGTAAGGTCGCGCTTGTTTCAGTATGTAAGGTCATGCTTGTTCCAGTATGTAGGGTCAGGCTGTTTCAATATGTAAGGTCACGCTTGTTCCAGTATGTAAGGTCACGTTGTTCCAGTATGTAAGGTCTGGCTGTTCCAGTATGTATGGTCAGGTTGTTCCAGTATGTAAGGTCAGGCTGTTCCAGCATGTAAGGTCACACTCGTTCCAGTATGTAAGTCCACGTTGTTCGAGTATGTAAGGTCACGCTTGTTCCAGTATGTAAGGTCATGTTTGTTCTAGAATATTAGGTCCTGTTGTTCCAGTATGTTAGGTCAGGTTGTTCCAGAATATAAGGTCAGGCTGTTTCACTATTTAATGTCAGGCTGTTTCACTATTTAAGGTCAGGCTGTTCTAGTATGTAAGGTCAAGCTGCTCCAGTATGTAAGGTCAGGCTGCTCCGGTATGTAAGGTTATGCTTGTTCCAGTATGTAAGGTCACATTGTTCCAGTTTGTAAGGTCACGTCGCTCCAATATGTAAGGTTACGTTGCTCCAATATGTAAGGTCAGGCTGTTCCAGTATGTAAGGTCACGTTGTTCCAGTATGCAAGGTCACGCTTGTTACAATATGTAAGGTCAGGTTGTTCCAGTGTGTAAGGTCACGTTGGTCCAGTATGTAAGGTCACGCTTGTTCCAGTATGTAAGGTCACGTTGTTGCAGCATGTAGGGTCACATTGTTCCAGTATGTAAAGTCACGTTGTTCCAGTATGTAAGGCCACGTTGTTCCAGTATGTTAGGTCACGTTGTTCCAGTAAGTACGGTCACGTTGTTCCAGTATGTAAGGCCACGTTGCTACAGTAAGGTCACGTTGTTGCAGTATGTAAGGTTACGTTGTTCAAGTAAGGTCACGTCGCTCCAGTACGTAAAGTAACTCTGTTTCGGTATGTAAGGTCACGCTGTTTCTCTATGCAAGGTCACGCTGTTTTTGTATATAAGCTCACGTTCCAGTAAGGTCGCAATGTTCCAGTAAGTCAGGTCACGTTGTTTCAGCATGTAAGGTCACATTGATCGAGAATGTCAAGACAGGTTGTTCCAGTATGTAAGGTCAGGTTGTGTCAGTATGTAAGGTCACGTTGTTTCAGCATGTAAGGTCACGATGGAAATAAATGGTTTAAAATACCGACACAATGGAAATATAAACACATATGCAGTATAATGTGATCCTTTATTGACTACGTTTCGCCCACACAGTGGGCTTTTTCAAGTCACAAACAGATCTGTTTGTGACTTCAAAAAGCCCACTGTGTGGGCGAAACGTAGTCAATAAAGGATCACATTATACTGCATATGTGTTTGTATTTCCATGTAAGGTTACATTGTTCGAGAATGTCAAGTCAGGTTGTTCCAGTATGTAAGGTCAGGTTGTTCCAGTATGTAAGGTCACGTTCAAGTTTGTAAAGCAACGTTGTTCCAGTATGTAAGGTCAGGTTGTTCCAGTATGTAAGGTCACGTTCAAGTTTGTAAAGTAACGTTGTTCAAGTATGAAAAGGTCACATCGTTATAGTATATTAGGTCACATTGTTTAAGTAAGCTCATGTTGTTCCAGTAAGGTCACGTTGTTCCACAATATAATTAAAGTTCTTACAGTATGTAAGGTCACGTTTTTCCAGCACGTAAGATCACGTTTTTTCCAGTATGTAAGGTCACGTTTTTCCAGTATGTAAGGTCACGTTTTTTCAGAATGTAAGGTCACGTTCTTCAATTATGTAAGGTCACGTTTTTCCAGTACGTAAGGTCACTTTTTTCCAGTACATAAGGTAACGATTTTCCAGTATGTAAGGTCACGTTTTTCCAGTGTGTAAGATCACGTTTTTCCAGTATGTAAGGTCACGTTTTTCCAGTATGTAAGGTCACGTTTTTCCAGTATATAAGGTCATGTTTCTTCAGTATGTAAGGTCACGTTTTTCCAGTATGTGAGCTCATGTTTTTCTAGTATGCAAGGTCACTTATTCCTGTACGTAAGGTCACATTTTTCCAGAATGTAAGGTCACGTTTTTCAAGTATGTAAGGTCACGTTTTTCCAGTGTGTAAGGTCACGTTTTTCCAGTATGTAAGGTCACGCTTTTCCAGTATGTAAGGTCACTCTTGTTCCAGTATGTAAGGTCACTCTTGTTCCAGTATGTAAGGTCACTCTTGTTCCAGTATGTAAGGTCACCCTTGTTCCAGGATGTAAGGTCACTCTTGTTCCAGTATGTAAGGTCACTCTTGTTCAAGCATGAAAGGTCAGGTTGTTCCAGTATGTAAGGTCAGGTTGTTCCAGTATGTAAGGTCACGTTCAAGTTTGTAAAGTCATGTTGTTCCAGTATGTAAGGTCACATCGTTCTAGTATATGAGGTCACATTGTTCCATCAAGGTCATGTTGTTCCAGTAAGGTCACGTTGTTCCAATATATAATTCAAGTTTTTCCAGTATGTAAGGTCACGTTTTTCCAGTAGGTAAGTTCACGATTTTTCCAGTATGTGAGGTCACGTTTTTCCGGTATATAAAGTCATGTTTTTTTTAGTATGTAAGGTCACATTCTTCCATTATGTAAGGTCACGTTTTTCCAGAACGTAAGGTCACGTTTTTTCCAGTACAAAAGGTCACGTTTTTCCAGTATGTAAGGTCTCGTTTTCTAGTGTGTAAGATCACGTTTTTCCAGTATGTAAGGTCACGTTTTTCCAGTATATAAGGTAACGTTTTTCCAGGATATAAGGTCATGTTTCTCCAGTATGTAAGGTCACATTTTTCCAGTATGTGAGGTCACGTTTTTCTAGTATGTAAAGTCACTTTTCCAGTACGTAAGGTCACGTTTTTCCAGTATGTAAGGTCACGTTTTTCCAGTATGTAAGGTCACGCTTGCTCCAGTATGTAAGGTCAGGCTGTTCCAGTATGTAAGGTCAGGTTGTTCCAGTATGTAAGGTCAGGCTGTTCCAGCATTTAAGGTCACGCTTGTTCCAGTATCTAAGGTCACGCTTGTTCCAGTATGTAAGGTCATGCTTTTTCCAGTATATAAGGTCACGTTGTTCAAGTATGTAAGTCCACGTTGTTCGAGTATGTAAGGTCATGCTTGTTCCAGTATGTAAGGTCATCCTTGTTCTAGAGTATTAGGTCCTGTTGTTCCAGTATGTTATGTCAGGTTGTTCCAGAATATAAGGTCAGGCTGTTTCAACATTTAAGGTCAGGCTGTTCTAGTATGTAAGGTCAGGCTGTTCTAGTATGTAAGGTCAGGCTGCTCCGGTATGTTAGGTTACGCTTGTTCCAGTATGCAAGGTCACGTTGTTCCAGTTTGTAAGGTCACGTTGCTCCAATATGAAAGTTTGCGTTGCTCCAATATGTAAGGTCAGGCTGTTCCAGTATGTAAGGTCACGTTGTTCCAGCAAGGTCACGTTGTTCCAGAATGTAAGGTCACGCTTGTTACAATATGTAAGGTCAGGTTGTTCCAGTATGTAAGGTCCCGTTGCTCCAGTATGTAAGGTCACGTTGTTCCAGAATGTAAGGTCACGCTTGTTACAATATGTAAGGTCAGGTTGTTCCAGTATGTAAGGTCACGCTTGTTCCAGTATGTAAGGTCACGTTGTTGCAGAATGTAGGGTCACGTTGTTCCAGTATGTAAAGTCACGTTGTTCCAGTATGTAAGGCCACGTTGTTACAGTAAAGTCACGTTGTTGCAGTATGTAAGGTCACGTTGTTCAAGTAAGGTCACGTAGCTCCAGTACGTAAAGTAACTCTGTTTCGGTATGTAAGGTCACTCTGTTTCTCTATGTAAGGTCACGCTGTTCTTGTATATAAGCTCACGTTCCAGTAAGGTCGCAATGTTCCAGTAAGTCAGGTCACGTTGTTTCAGCATGTAAGGTCACATTGATCGAGAATGTCAAGACAGGTTGTTCCAGTATGTAAGGTCAGGTTGTGTCAGTATGTAAGGTCACGTTCAAGTTTGTAAAGTCACGTTGTTTAAGTATGAAAAGGTCACATCGTTATAGTATATTAGGTCACATTGTTCCAGTAAGCTCATGTTGTTCCAGTAAGGTCACGTTGTTCCACAATATAATTAAAGTTTTTACAGAATGTAAGGTCACGTTTTTCCAGTGCGTAAGATCACGTTTTTTCCAGTATGTAAGGTCATGTTTCTTCAGTATGTAAGATCAAGTTCTTCAATTATGTAAGGTCAAGTTTTTCCAGTACGTAAAGTCAATTTTTTTCCAGTACATAAGATCACGTTTTTCCAGTATGTAAGGTCACGTTTTTCAGTGTGTAAGATCACGTTTTTCCAGTATGTAAGGTCACGTTTTTCCAGTATGCAAGGTCACGTTTTTCCAGTATATAAGTTCATGTTTCTCCAGTATGTAAGGTCACGTTTTTCCAGTATGTGAGCTCATGTTTTTCTAGTTTGCAAGGTCACTTATTCCTGTACGTAAGGTCACATTTCTCCAGTATGTAAGGTCACGTTTTTCCAGTATGTAAGGTCACTCTTGTTCCAGTATGTAAAATCACTCTTGTTCCAGTATGTAAGGTCAATCTTGCTCCAGGATGTAAGGTCACTATTGTTCCAGTATGTAAGGTCACTCTTGTTCCAGTATGAAAGGTCAGGTTGTTCCAGTATGTAAGGTCAGGTTGTTCAAGTATGTAAGGTCACATTCAAGTTTGTAAAGTCATGTTGTTCCAGTATGTAAGGTCACATCGTTCCAGCATATTAGGTCACATTGTTCCATTAAGGTCATGTTGTTCCAGTAAGGTCACGTTGTTCAAATATATAATTCAAGTTTTTCCAGAATGTAAGGTCACGTTTTTCCAGTACGTAAGTTCACGATTTTTCCAGTATTTGAGGTCACGTTTTTCCGGTATGTAAGTTCATGTTTTTTCAGTATGTAAGGTCACGTTCTTCTATTATGTAAGGTCACGTTTTTCCAGTACGTAAGGTCACGTTTTTTCCAGTACAAAAGGTCACGTTTTTCCAGAATGTAAGGTCACGTTTTTCCAGTGTGTAAGATCACGTTTTTCCAGTATGAAAGGTCACTTTTTTCCAGTTTGTAATGTAAGGTCACATCGTTCCAGTATATTAGGTCACATTGTTCCATTAAGGTCATGTTGTTCCAGTAAGGTCACGTTGTTCAAATATATAATTCAAGTTTTTCCAGAATGTAAGGTCACGTTTTTCCAGTACGTAAGTTCACGATTTTTCCAGTATTTGAGGTCACGTTTTTCCGGTATGTAAGGTCATGTTTTTTTCAGTGTGTAAGGTCACGCTCTTCCATTATGTAAGGTCACGTTTTTTCAGTACGTAAGGTAACGTTTTTCCAGTATATAAGGTCATGTTTCTCCAATATTTAAGGTCACTTTTTCCAGTATGTGAGGTCACGTTTTCCTAGGATGTAAAGTCACTTTTCCAGTACGTAAGGTCACGTTTTTCCAGTATGTAAGGTCACGTTTTTACAGTATGTAAGGTCACCCTTGCTCCAGTATGGAAGGCCACTCTTGTTCCAGTATGTAAGGTCACTCTTGTTCCAGTATGTAAGGTCACTCTTCTTTCAGTATGTAACGTCACTCTTGTTCCAGTAAGTTCACTCTTGTTCCAGTATATAAAATCACTCTTGTTTTAGAATGTAAAGTCACGTTTGTTCCAGTATATAAGGTCATGTTTGTTCCAGTAAGTAAGGTCACGCTCGTTCCCGTATGTAAGGTCACGCTTGTTCCAGTATGTAAGGTCAGGGAGTTCCAATATGTAAGATCACGCTTGTTCCAGAATGTAAGGACACGCTTGTTCTAGTATATAAGGTCAGGTTACTCCAGTATGTAAGGTAACTCTTGTTCCAGTATGTAAGGTCACGCTTGTTCTCGTATGTAAGGTCACGCTTGTTCCAGTATGTAAGGTCAGGGAGTTCCAATATGTAAGATCACGCTTGTTCCAGTATGTAAGGTCACACTTGTTCCAGTATGCAAGGTCACGCTGTTCCAGTATGTAAGGTCACGCTTGTTCCGGTATGTAAGGTCAGGCTGTTCCAGTATGTAAGGTCAGGTTGTTCCAGTATGTAAGGTCAGGCTGTTCCTGTATATAAGGTCAGGTTGTTCCAGCATGTAAGGTAACGCTTGTTCCCGTATGAAAGGTCAAGCTTGTTTCAGTATGTAAGGTCACGCTTGTTCCAGTATGTAAGGTCATGCTTGTTACAGTATGTAAGGTCAGGCTGTTCCTGTCTGAAGGGTCCCGTTGTTACTGTATATAAGGTCAGGTTGTTCCACTATGTAAGGCAACGCTTGTTCCATTATGTAAGGTCACGTTGTTCCAGCATGTCAGGTCACGCTTGCTCCAGTATGTATGATCAGTCTGTTCCAGTATATAAGGTCAGGTTGTTCAAGTATGTAAGGCCAGGCTGTTCTAGCATGTAAGGTTACGCATGTTCCAGTACGTAAGGTCACGCTTTTTCCAGAATGTATATATTAGGTCCTGTTGTTTTAGTATGTAAGGTCAGGTTGTTCCAGAATATAAGGTCAGGCTGTTCCAGTACGTAAGGTCAGTCTGTTCCAGTATATAAGGTCACGTTGTTCCAGTATGTAAGTCCACGTTGTTCCAGTACGTAAGGTCACGCTTGTTCCAGTATATAAGGTCATGCTTGCTCCAGTATATTAGGTCCTGTTGTTCCAGTATGCAAGGTCAGGTTGTTCCAGAATATAAGGTCAGGCAGTTCCAATATTTAAAGTCAGCCTGTTCTAGAATGTAAGGTCTGGCTGTTCCAGTATGTAAGGTCAGGCTGCTCCGGTATGTAAGGTTACGTTTGTTCCAGTATGCAAGGTGACGTTGTTCCAGTATGTAAGGTCACGTTGCTCCAATATGTAAGGTTACGTTGCTCCAATATGTAAGGTCAGGCTGTTCCAGTATGTAAGGTGAGGTTGTTCCAGTATGTAAGGTCAGGCTATTCCAGTCTGTAAGGTCCCGTTGTTATAGTATATAAGGTCAGGTTGTTCCAGTATGTAAGGTCACGCTTGTTTCAGTATGTAAGGTCACGCTTGTTCCAGTATGTAAGGTCGTGCTTGTTCCAGTATGTGAGGTCAGGCTGTTCCATTATGTAAGGTCACGCTTGTTCCAGTATGTAAGGTCACGTTGTTCCAGTATGTAAGATCACGCTTGTTCCAGTATGTAAGGTCAGGAATTTCCAGTGTGAAAGGTCAGGTTGTTCCAGTATGTAAGGTCAGGCTGTTCCAGCATGTAAAGTCACACTTGCTCCAGCATGTAAGGTCACGCTTGTTCCAGTATGTAAGGTCATGCTTGTTACAGTATGTAAGGTCATGTTGTTCCAGCATGGAAAGTCACGTTGTTCCAGTATGTAAAGTCACGTTGTTCCAGTATGTTAGGTCACGTTGAAGATTGAGACATTTATGCAGCATATGGGAATCTTTATTCAGGAAACGTTTCGCCACACAGTGGCTTCATCAGTCCAATACAAAGAGGAAGGCGTAAGGAGAGGAGGAGAATGAGGTAATCAGTCCTCCTCTCCTTACGCCTTCCTCTTTGTATTGGACTGATGAAGCCACTGTGTGGCGAAACGTTTCCTGAATAAAGATTCCCATATGCTGCATAAGTGTCTCAATCTTCAACTTGTCGGTTTTTCAAACCATTCATCACAAATGTTAGGTAACGTTGTTCCAATATGTAAGGTAAAGTTTCTCCAGTATGTAAGGTCACGTTTTTCCAGTATGTGAGGTCACGTTTTTCTAGTATGTAAGGTCACTTATTCCAGTACGTAAGGTCACGTTTTTCCAGTATGTAAGGTCACGTTTTTCCAGCATGTAAGGTTACGTTTTTCCAGTATGTAAGGTCACGTTTTTCCAGTATGTAAGGTCACGTTTTTCCAGTATGTAAGGTCACTCTTCGTCCGGTATGTAAGGCCACTCTTGTTAAAGTATCTAAGGTCACTCTTGCTCCAGTATGTAAGGTCACTCTTGTTCCAGTATGAAAGGTCACTCTTGTTCCAGTATGTAAGGTCACTCTTGTTCCAGTACGTAATTTCACTCTTGTTCCAGTATGTAACATCACTTTTGTTCCAGTAAGTTCACTCTTGTTCCAGTATATAAGGTCACGTTTGTTCCAGTATGTAAGGTCACGCTTGTTCCAGTATGTGAGATCACTCTTGTTCCGGTGTGTAAGGTCACTCTTGTTCCAGTATATAAGGTCACGCTTGTTCCAGTATGTCAGGTCACATTTGTTCCAGTATGTAAGGTCACGTTTGTTCCAGCATGTAAGGTCATGCTTGCTCCAGTATATAAGGTCACGTTTGTTCCAGTATGTAAGGTCACGCTTGTTCCAATATGTAAGGTCACGCTTGCTCCAGTATGTATGGACACGCTTGTTCTAGTATGGAAGGTCACGCTTGTTTTGGAACGCAAGGTCACGCTTGTTCCAGTAGGTAACGTCACGCTTGTTCCAGTATGTAAGGTCATGTTTGTTCCAGTATCTAAAGACATGCTTGTCCCAGAATGTAAGGTTACGGTTGTTCCAGTATGTAAGGTCACGCTTGTTCCAGTGTGTAAGGTCACTCTTGTTCCAGTACGTAAGGTCACTTCTTCCAGTATGTACCGTCACTCTTGTTCCAGTAAGTAAGTTCACTCTTGTTCCAGTACATAAAGTCACTCTTTTTCCAGTATGTAAGGTCACGTTTGTTCCAGTATATAAGGTCACGTTTGTTCCAGTATGTAAGGTCACGCTTGTTCCAGTATTTGAGATCACTCTTGTTCCAGTGTGCAAGATCACTCTTGTTCAAGTATGTAAGGTCACGCTCGTTCCAGTAAGGTCACTCTTGTTCCAGCATACAAGTTAACGCTTGTAACAGTATGTAAGGTCACACTTGTTCCAGTATTTAAGGTCACGCTTGTTCTAGTATGGAAGGTCACACTTGTTCCAGTATGTCACGTCACGTTTGTTCCAGTATGTAAGGTCACGTTTGTTCCAGTATGTAAGGTCACGCTTGTTCCAGTATGCAATGTCATGCTTGCTCCAGTATATAAGGTCACGTTTGTTCCAGTATGTAAGGTCATGCTTGTTCCAGTATGTAAGGTCACGCTTGCTCCAACATGTAAGGACACGCTTGTTCCAGTATGTAAGGTCACGCTTCTTCCAAAACGTAAGGTCACGCTTGTTCCAGTAGGTAACGTCACGCTTGTTCCAGTATGTAAGATCATGTTTGTTCTAGTATGTAAGGTCACGCTTGTTCCAGTATGCAATGTCATGCTTGCTCCAGTATATAAGGTCACGTTTGTTCCAGTATGTAAGGTCATGCTTGTTCCAGTATGTAAGGTCACGCTTGTTCCAATATGTAAGGTCACGCTTGTTCCAGTATGTAAGGTCACGCTTGTTTCAGTATGTAATGTCACGCTTGTTCCAGTGTGTAAGGTCATGCTTTTTCCAGTATGTAAGGTCAGGCTGCTCCAGTCTGAAAGGTCCCGTGGTTCCAGTATATGAGGTCAGGTTGTTCCAGTATTTAAGGTAACGCCTGTTCTAGTATGTAAGGTCACGCTGTTCCAGTATGTAAGGTGACGCTTGTTCCAATATGTAATGTCAGGCTGTTCCAGTATGTAAGGTCAGGTTGTTCCAGTATGTAAGGTCAGGCTGTTCCAGTATGTAAGGTCACGCTTGTTCCAGTATGTAAGGTTATGCTTGTTCCAGTATATAAGGTCAGGTTGTTCCAGTATGTAAGTCCACGTTTTTCCAGTACGTAAGGTCACGTTTTTTCCAGTATGTAAGGTCACTTTTTTCCAGTATGTAAGGTCATGTTTTTTCAGTATGTAAGGTCACGTTCTTGCATTATGCAAGGTCACGTTTTTCCAGTATGTAAGGTCACGTTTTCTACAGTACATAAGGTCACGTTTTTCCAGTATGCAAGGTCACGTTTCTCCAGTGTGTAAGATCACGTTTTTGCAGTATGTAAATTCACGTTTTTCCAGTATGTAAGGTCACGTTGTTCCAGTTTGTAAGGTCACGTTGTTCCAGTATGTAAGGTCACGTTGTTGCAGTATGTAAGGCCACGTTGTTACAATAAGGTCACATTGTTGCAGTATGTAAGGTCACGTTGTTCCAGTATGTAAAGTCACGTTGTTCTAGTATATAAGGTCACTTTGTTTCAGTATGTTAGGTCACGTTGTTCCAGTATGTAAGGCCACGTTGTTACAATAAGGTCACGTTGTTGCAGTATGTAAGGTCACGTCGTTCCAGTACGTAAAGTAACTGTTTCGGTATGTAACGTCACTCTGTTCCAGCATGTAAGGTCACGTTTGTTCCAGTATGTAAGATCACGCTTGTTCCAGTATGTAAGGTCATGCTTGTTCCAGTATATAAGGTCACGTTGTTCAAGTATGTAAGTCCACGTTGTTCCAGTATGTAAGGTCATGTTTGTTCCAGTATGTAAGGTCAGGCTGTTCCAGCATGTAAGGTCACGCTGTTCCAGTATGTAAGATCACGCTTGTTCCAGTATGTAAGGTCATGCTTGTTCCAGTATATAAGGTCACGTTGTTCAAGTATGTAAGTCCACGTTGTTCCAGTATGTAAGGTCATGCTTGTTCCAGTATGTAAGGTCAGGCTGTTCCAATATGTAAGATCACGCTTGTTCCAGTATGTAAGGTCACCCGTGTTCTAGTATGTAAGGTCACGCTTGTTCCAGTATGTAAGGTTAGGCTGTTCCAGTATGTAAGGTCAGGTTGTTCCAGTATGTAAGGTCACGCTTGTTTCAGTATGTAAGGCCACGCTTGTTCCAGTATGTAAGGTCATGGTTGTTCTAGTATGTAAGGTCAGTCTGTTCCAATGTGTAAGGTCACGCTTGTTCCAGTATGTAAGGACACGTTGTTCCATTATGTAAGGTCACGCTTGTTCCAGTATGTAAGGTCAGGCTGTTCCAGTATGTAAGGTCAGGTTGTTCCAGTATGTAAGGTCAGGCTGTTCCAGCATGTAAGGTCACGCTTGTTCCAGTATGAAAGGTCACGCTTATTCCAGTATGTAAGGTCATGCTTGTTCCAGTAAATAAGGTCACGTTGTTCATGTATGTAAGTCCACGTTGTTCGAGTATGTAAGGTCACGCTTGTTCCAGTATGTAAGGTCATGCTTGTTCCAGTATATTAGGTCCTGTTGTTCCAGTATGTAAGGTCAGGTTGTTCCAGAATATAAGGTCAGGCTGTTTCAATATTTAAGGTCAGGCTGTTCTAGTATGTAAGGTCAGGCTGTTCCAGTATGTAACGTCAAGCTGCTCCTATATGTAAGCTTACGCTTGTTCCAGTTTGCAAGGTCACGTTGTTCCAGTTTGTATGGTAACGTTGCTCCAATATGTAAGGTTACGTTGCTCCAATATGTAAGATCAGGCTGCTCCAGTATGTAAGGTCACGTTGTTCCAGTAAGGTCATGTTGTTCCAGTATGTAAAGTCACGCTTGTTACAATATGTAAGGTCAGGTTGTTCCAGTATGTAAGGTCACGTTGTTCCAGTATGTAAGGTCACGTTGTTCCAGTATGTAAGGTCACGTTGTTGCAGTATGTAGGGTCACGTTGTTCCAGGATGTAAAGTCACGTTGTTCCAGTATGTAAGGTCACGTTGTTCCAGCATGTTAGGTCACGTTGTCCCAGTATGTTAGGTCACGTTGTTCCAGTATGTAAGGCCACGTTGTTACAGTAAGGTCATGTTGGTGCAGTATGTAAGGTCACGTTGTTCAAGTAAGGTCACGTCGTTCCAGTACGTAAAGTAACTCTGTTTCGGTATGTAACGTCACTCTGTTCCAGTATGTAAGGTCACACTGTTCCTCTATGTAAGGTCACGCTGTTCTTGTATATAAGCTCACGTTCCAGTAAGGTCGCAATGTTCCAGTAAGTCAGGTCACGTTGTTTCAGCAAGTAAGGTCACATTGTTTGAGAATGTCAAGTCAGGTTGTTCCAGTAAGTAAGGTCAGGTTGTTCCAGTATGTAAGGACGCGCTGTTCCAGTATGTAAGGTTAGGTTGTTCCAGTATGTAAGGTCTCGTTCAAGTTTGCAAAGTCACGTTTTTCAAATATGTAAGGTCACATCGTTCCACAATATTAGGTCACGTTGTTCCAGTAAGCTCATGTTGTTCCAGTAAGGTCACGTTGTTCCACTAAATAATTAAAGTTTTTCCAGTATGTAAGGTCACGTTGTTCCACTATATAGTTAAAGTTTTTCCAGTATGTAAGGTCACGTTTTTCCAGTACGTAAGGTCACGTTTTTTATAGTATGTAAGGTCACGTTTTTCCAGTATGTAAGGTCACGTTTTTCCAGTATGTAAGGTCACGTTTTTCCAGTATGTAAGGTCGCTCTTGTTCCAGTATGTAAGGTCACTCTTGTTCCAGTATGTAAGGTCAATATTGCTCCAGGATGTAAGGTCACTATTGGTCCAGTATGTAAGGTCACTCTTGTTCCAGTATGAAAGGTCAGGTTGTTCCAGTATGTAAGGTCAGGTTGTTCAAGTATGTAAGGTCACATTCAAGTTTGTAAAGTCATGTTGTTCCAGTATGTAAGGTCACATCGTTCCAGTATATTAGGTCACATTGTTCCATTAAGGTCATGTTGTTCCGGTAAGGTCACGTTCTTCAAATATATAATTCAAGTTTTTCCAGAATGTAAGGTCACGTTTTTCCAGTACGTAAGTTCACGATTTTTCAAGTATTTGAGGTCACGTTTTTCCGGTATGCAAGGTCATGTCTTTTTCAGAATGTAAGGTCACGTTCTTCCATTATGTAAGGTCACGTTTTTACAGTACGTAAGGTCACGTTTTTTCCAGTACAAAAGGTCACGTTTTTCCAGTATGTAAGGTCACGTTTTTCCAGTGTGTAAGATCACGTTTTTCCAGTATGTAAGGTCACGTTTTTCCAGTTTGTAATGTAAGGTCACATCGTTCCAGTATATTAGGTCACATTGTTCCAGTATATTAGGTCACATTGTTCCATTAAGGTCATGTTGTTCCAGTAAGGTCACGTTGTTCACATATATAATTCAAGTTTTTCCAGAATGTAAGGTCACGTTTTTCCAGTACGTAAGTTCACGATTTTTCCAGTATTTGAGGTCACGTTTTTCCGGTATGTAAGGTCATGTTTTTTTCAGTATGTAAGGTCACGTTCTTCCACTATGTAAGGTCACGTTTTTCCAGTACGTAAGGTCACGTTTTTCCAGTATATAAGGTCATGTTTCTCCAGTATGTAAGGTCACATTTTTCCAGTACGTAAGGTAACGTTTTTCCAGTATATAAGGTCATGTTTCTCCAGTATATAAGGTCACGTTTTTCCAGTATGTGAGGTGACGTTTTCCTAGGATGTAAAGTCACTTTTAAAGTACGTAAGGTCACGTTTTTCCAGTAAGGTCACGTTTTTACAGTATGTAAGGTCACCCTTGCTCTAGTATGAAAGGCCACTCTTGTTCCAGTATGTAAGGTCACTCTTGTTCCAGTATGTAAGGTCACTCTTGTTCCAGTATGTAAGGTCACTCTTGTTCCAGTAAGTTCACTCTTGTTCCAGTATATAAAATCACTCTTGTTTTAGAATGTAAGGTCACGTTTGTTCCAGTATTTAAGGTCATGTTTGTTCCAGTATGTAAGGTCACGCTTGTTCCAGTATGTGAGATCACCCTTGTTCCAGTGCGTAACGTCACTGTTGTTCCAGTATGTAAGGTCACGCTTGTTTCAGTAAGTTCAATCTTTTTTCAGTATATAAGATCACGCTTGTTCCAGTATGTAAGATCACACTTGTTCCAATATGTAAGGTCACTCTTGTTCAAGTATGTAAGGACACGCTTGTTCCAGTAAGTGAGGTCTCTCTTGTTCCAGTATATAAGTTCTCGCTTGTCCCAGTATGTAAGGTCACACTTGTTCCAGTATTAAAGGTCACGCTTGTTCCAGTACGTAAGGTCACGCTTGTTCCATAACGTAAGGTCAGGCTTGTTCCAGTAGGTAACCTCACGCATGTTCCAGTATGTAAGGTCAATTTTGTTCCAGTATGTAAGGTCAAGTTTGTTCCAGCATGGAAGGTAACGCTTGTTCCAGTATGTAAGGTCACGCTTGTTCTTTTATATAAGGTCAGGTTACTCCAGTATGTAAGGTAACTCTTGTTCCAGTATGTAAGGTCACGCTTGTTCCCGTATGTATGGTCACGCTTGTTCCAGTATGTAAGGTCATGCTTGTTCCAGCATGTATAGTCACGTTGTTCCAGTATGTAAAGTCACGTTGTTCCAGTATGTTAGGTCACGTTGTTATAATATGTAAGGTCACGTTATTCCAGTATGTAAGGCCACGTTGTTACAGTAAGGTCACGTTGTTGCAATATGTAAGGTCATGTTTCTCCAGTACGTAAGGCAACGTTTTTCCAGTATGTGAGGTCACGTTTTTCTAGTATGTAAGGTCACTTATTCCAGTACGTAAGGTCACGTTTTTCCAGTATGTAAGGTCACGTTTTTCCAGCATGTAAGGTTACGTTTTTCCAGTATGTAAGGTCACGTTTTTTCCAGTAGGTAAGGTCACGTTTTTCCAGTATGCAAGGTCACTCTTCTTCCAGTATGTAAGGTCACTCTTGTTAAAGTATGTAAGGTCACTCTTGCTCCAGTATGTAAGGTCACTCTTGTTCTAGTATGAAAGGTCACTCTTGTTCCAGTATGTAAGGTCACTCTTGTTCCAGTACGTAATTTCACTCTTGTTCCAGTATATAACATCACTTTTGTTCCAGTAAGTTCACTCTTGTTCCAGTATATAAGGTCACGTTTGTTCCAGTATGTAAGGTCAAGCTTGTTCCAGTATGTGAGATCACTCTTGTTCCAGTGTGTAAGGTCACTCTTGTTCCAGTATGTAAGGTCACGCTTGTTCAAGTAAGTTCAATCTTGTTCCAGTATACAAGGTCACACTTGTTCCAGTATGTCTGGTCACGTTTGTTCAAGTATGTAAGGTCACGCTTGTTCCAGCATGTAAGGTCATGCTTGCTCCAGTATATAAGGTCACGTTTGTTCCAGTATGTAAGATCACGCTTGTTCCAATATGTAAGGTCACGCTTGCTCCAGTATGTATGGTCACGCTTGTTCTAGTATGCAAGATCACGCTTGTTCTAGAACGCAAGGTCACGCTTGTTCCAGTAGGTAACGTCACGCTTGTTCCAGTATGTAAGGTCATGTTTGTTCCAGTATCTAAAGATATGCTTGTCCCAGTATGTAAGGTTACGGTTGTTCCAGTATGTAAGGTCACGCTTGTTCCAGAGTGTAAGGTCACTCTTGTTCCAGTACGTAAAGTCACTCTTCTTCCAGTATGTACCGTCACTCTTGTTCCAGTAAGTTCACTCTTGTTCCAGTACATAAAGTCACTCTTTTTCCAGTATGTAAGGTCACGTTTGTTCCAGTATATAAGGTCACGTTTGTTCCAGTATGTAAGGTCACGCTTGTTCCAGTATTTGAGATCACTCTTGTTCCAGTGTGTAAGATCACTCTTGTTCAAGTATGTAAGGTCACGCTTGTTCCAGTAAGGTCACTCTTGTTCCAGTTTATAAGTTCACGCTTGTAACAATATGTAAGGTCACACTTGTTCCAGTATTTAAGGTCACGCTTGTTCTAGTATGGAAAATCACACTTGTTCCAGTATGTCAGGTCACGTTTGTTCCAGTATGTAAGGTCACGTTTGTTCCAGTATGTAAGGTCACGCTTGTTCCCGTATGTAAGGTCACGCTTGTTCCAGTATGTAAGGTCAGGGAGTTCCAATATGTAAGATCACGCTTGTTCCAGTATGTAAGGTCACACTTGTTCCAGTAAGCAAGGTCACGCTGTTCCAGTATGTAAGGTCAAGCTTGTTCCGGTATGTAAGATCAGGCTGTTCCAGTATGTAAGGTCAGGTTGTTCCAGTATGTAAGATCAGGCTGTTCCTGTATATAAGGTCAGGTTGTTCCAGCATGTAAGGTAACGCTTGTTCCCGTATGAAAGGTCAAGCTTGTTTCAGTATGTAAGGTCACGCTTGTTCCAGTATGCAAGGTCATGCTTGTTACAGTATGTAAGGTCAGGCTGTTCCAGTCTGAAGGGTCCCGTTGTTACAGTATGTAAGGTCAGGTTGTTCCAGTATGTAAGGACACGCTTGTTTCAGCATGTAAGGTCACGCTTGTTCCAGTATGCAAGGTCATGCTTGTTACAGTATGTAAGGTCAGGCTGTTCCAGTCTGAAGGGTCCCGTTGTTACAGTATGTAAGGTCGTGCTTGTTCCAGTATGTAAGGTCAGGCTGTTCCATTATGTAAGGCAACGCTTGTTCCAGTATGTAAGGTCACGTTGTTCCAGCATGTCAGGTCACGCTTGCTCCAGTATGTAAGGTCAGTCTGTTCCAGTATATAAGGTCAGGGTGTTCCAGTATGTAAGGTCAGGCTGTTCTAGCATGTAAGGTTACGCTTGTTCCAGTACGTAAGGTCACGCTTTTTCCAGAATGTAAGGTTATGCTTGCTCCAGTATATTAGGTCCTGTTGTTCCAGTATGTAAGGTCAGGTTGTTCCAGAATATAAGGTCAGGCTGTTCCAGTACGTAAGGTCAGTCTGTTCCAGTATATAAGGTCACGTTGTTCCAGTATGTAAGTCCACGTTGTTCCAGTACGTAAGGTCACGCTTTTTCCAGTATATAAGGTCATGCTTGCTCGAGTATATTAGGTCCTGTTGTTCCAGTATGTAAGGTCATATTTGTTCCAGAATATAAGGTCAGGCTGTTCTAATATTTAAAGTAAGCCTGTTCTAGAATGTAAGATCAGGCTGTTCCAGTATGTAAGGTCAGGCTGCTCCGGTATGTAAGGTTACGTTTGTTCCAGTATGCAAGGTCACGTTGTTCCAGTATGCAAGGTCACGTTGCTTCAATATGTAAGGTTACGTTGCTCCAGTATGTAAGGTCAGGCTGTTCCAGTATGTAAGGTCACGTTGTTCCAGTAGGTCAGGTTGTTCCAGTAAGGTCACGTTGTTCCAGTATGTAAGGTCACGCTTGTTCCAGTATGTAAGGCCACTTGTTCCAGTAAGTCAGGTTACGATTGTTCCTGTATGCAAGGTCAGGCTGTTCCAGTATGTAAGGTGAGGTTGTTCCAGTATGTAAGGTCAGGCTATTCCAGTCTGTAAGGTCCCGTTGTTATAGTATATAAGGTCAGGTTGTTCCAGTATGTAAGGTCACGCTTGTTTCAGTATGTAAGGTCACGCTTGTTCCAGTATGTAAGATCGTGCTTGTTCCAGTATGTAAGGACAGGCTGTTCCATTATGTAAGGTCACGCTTGTTCCAGTATGTAAGATCACGCTTGTTCCAGTATGTAAGGTCAGGAATTTTTTAGTATGAAAGGTCAGGTTGTTCCAGTATGTAAGGTCAGGCTGTTCCAGCATGTAAAGTCACGCTTGATCCAGCATGTATGGTCACGCTTGTTCCAGTATGTAAGGTCATGCTTGTTCTAGTATGTAAGGTCACGTTGTTCCAGCATGTAAAGTCACGTTGTTCCAGTATGTAAAGTCACGTTGTTCCAGTATGTTAGGTCACGTTGTTCCAATATGTAAGGTCACGTTATTCCAGTATGTAAGGCCACGTTGTTACAGTAAGGTCACGTTGTTGCAATATGTAAGGTCATGTTTCTCCAGTATGTAAGGCCACGTTTTTCCAGTATGTGAGGTCACGTTTTTCTAGTATGTAAGGTCACTTATTCCAGTACGTAAGGTCACGTTTTTCCAGTATGTAAGGTCACGTTTTTCCAGCATGTAAGGTTACGTTTTTCCAGTATGTAAGGTCACGTTTTTCCAGTAGGTAAGGTCACGTTTTTCCAGTATGTAAGGTCACTCTTCTTCCAGTATGTAAGGTCACTCTTGTTAAAGTATGTAAGGTCACTCTTGCTCCAGTATGTAAGGTCACTCTTGATCTAGTATGAAAGGTCACTCTTGTTCCAGTATGTAAGGTCACTCTTGTTCCAGTACGTAATTTCACTCTTGTTCCAGTATATAACATCACTTTTGTTCCAGTAAGTTCACTCTTGTTCCAGTATATAAGGTCACGTTTGTTCCAGTATGTAAGGTCACGCTTGTTCCAGTATGTGAGATCACTCTTGTTCCAGTGTGTAAGGTCACTCTTGTTCCAGTATGTAAGGTCACGCTTGTTCAAGTAAGTTCAATCTTGTTCCAGTATACAAGGTCACACTTGTTCCAGTATGTCAGGTCACGTTTGTTCCAGTATGTAAGGTCACGCTTGTTCCAGCATGTAAGGTCATGCTTGCTCCAGTATATAAGGTCACGTTTGTTCCAGTATGTAAGATCACGCTTGTTCCAATATGTACGGTCACGCTTGCTCCAGTATGTATGATCACGCTTGTTCTAGTATGCAAGATCACGCTTGTTCTAGAACGCAAGGTCACGCTTGTTCCAGTAGGTAACGTCACGCTTGTTCCAGTATGTAAGGTCATGTTTGTTCCAGTATCTAAAGATATGCTTGTCCCAGTATGTAAGGTTACGGTTGTTCCAGTATGTAAGATCACGCTTGTTCCAGAGTGTAAGGTCACTCTTGTTCCAGTACGTAAGGTCACTCTTCTTCCAGTATGTACCGTCACTCTTGTTCCAGTAAGTAAGTTCACTCTTGTTCCAGTACATAAAGTCACTCTTTTTCCAGTATGTAAGGTCACGTTTGTTCCAGTATAAAAGGTCACGTTTGTTCCAGTATGTAAGGTCACGCTTGTTCCAGTATTTGAGATCACTCTTGTTCCAGTGTGTAAGATCACTCTTGTTCAAGTATGTAAGGTCACGCTTGTTCCAGTAAGGTCACTCTTGTTCCAGTATATAAGTTCACGCTTGTAACAGTATGTAAGGTCACACTTGTTCCAGTATTTAAGGTCACGCTTGTACTAGTATGGAAAATCACACTTGTTCCAGTATGTCAGGTCACGTTTGTTCCAGTATGTAAGGTCACGTTTGTTCCAGTATGTAAGGTCACGCTTGTTCCAGTATGCAATGTCATGCTTGCTCCAGTATATAAGGTCACGTTTGTTCCAGTATGTAAGGTCATGCTTGTTCCAGTATGTAAGGTCACGCTTGCTCCAACATGTAAGGACACGCTTGTTCCAGTATGTAAGGTCACGCTTCTTCCAAAACGTAAGGTCACGCTTGTTCCAGTAGGTAACGTCACGCTTGTTCCAGTATGTAAGGTCACGCTTGTTCCAATATGTAAGGTCACGCTTGTTCCAGTATGTAAGGTCACGCTTGTTTCAGTATGTAAGGTCACGCTTGTTCCAGTATGTAAGGTCATGCTTTTTCCAGTATGTAAGGTCAGGCTGCTCCAGTCTGAAAAGTCCCGTTGTTCCAGTATATGAGGTCAGGTTGTTCCAGTATTTAAGGTAACGCTTGTTCTAGTATGTAAGGTCACGTTGTTCCAGTATGTAATGTCACGCTTGTTCCAATATGTAATGTTAGGCTGTTCCAGTATGTAAGGTCACGCTTGTTCCAGTATGTAAGGTCACGCTTGTTCCAATATGTAAGGTCATGCTTGTTCTAGTATGTAAGGTCACGTTGTTCCAGCATGTAAAGTCACGTTGTTCCAGTATGTAAAGTCACGTTGTTCCAGTATGTTAGGTCACGTTGTTCCAATATGTATGGTCACGTTATTCCAGTATGTAAGGCCACGTTGTTACAGTAAGGTCACGTTGTTGCAATATGTAAGGTCATGTTTCTCCAGTATGTAAGGCCACGTTTTTCCAGTATGTGAGGTCACGTTTTTCTAGTATGTAAGGTCACTTATTCCAGTACGTAAGGTCACGTTTTTCCAGTATGTAAGGTCACGTTTTTCCAGCATGTAAGGTTACGTTTTTCCAGTATGTAAGGTCACGTTTTTCCAGTAGGTAAGGTCACGTTTTTCCAGTATGTAAGGTCACTCTTCTTCCAGTATGTAAGGTCACTCTTGTTAAAGTATGTAAGGTCACTCTTGCTCCAGTATGTAAGGTCACTCTTGATCTAGTATGAAAGGTCACTCTTGTTCCAGTATGTAAGGTCACTCTTGTTCCAGTACGTAATTTCACTCTTGTTCCAGTATATAACATCACTTTTGTTCCAGTAAGTTCACTCTTGTTCCAGTATATAAGGTCACGTTTGTTCCAGTATGTAAGGTCACGCTTGTTCAAGTATGTGAGATCACTCTTGTTCCAGTGTGTAAGGTCACTCTTGTTCCAGTATGTAAGGTCACGCTTGTTCAAGTAAGTTCAATCTTGTTCCAGTATACAAGGTCACACTTGTTCCAGTATGTCAGGTCACGTTTGTTCCAGTATGTAAGGTCACGCTTGTTCCAGCATGTAAGGTCATGCTTGCTCCAGTATATAAGGTCACGTTTGTTCCAGTATGTAAGATCACGCTTGTTCCAATATGTAAGGTCACGCTTGCTCCAGTATGTATGATCACGCTTGTTCTAGTATGCAAGATCACGCTTGTTCTAGAACGCAAGGTCACGCTTGTTCCAGTAGGTAACGTCACGCTTGTTCCAGTATGTAAGGTCATGTTTGTTCCAGTATCTAAAGATATGCTTGTCCCAGTATGTAAGGTTACGGTTGTTCCAGTATGTAAGATCACGCTTGTTCCAGAGTGTAAGGTCACACTTGTTCCAGTACGTAAGGTCACTCTTCTTCCAGTATGTACCGTCACTCTTGTTCCAGTAAGTAAGTTCACTCTTGTTCCAGTACATAAAGTCACTCTTTTTCCAGTATGTAAGGTCACGTTTGTTCCAGTATAAAAGGTCACGTTTGTTCCAGTATGTAAGGTCACGCTTGTTCCAGTATTTGAGATCACTCTTGTTCCAGTGTGTAAGATCACTCTTGTTCAAGTATGTAAGGTCACGCTTGTTCCAGTAAGGTCACTCTTGTTCCAGTATATAAGTTCACGCTTGTAACAGTATGTAAGGTCACACTTGTTCCAGTATTTAAGGTCACGCTTGTACTAGTATGGAAAATCACACTTGTTCCAGTATGTCAGGTCACGTTTGTTCCAGTATGTAAGGTCACGTTTGTTCCAGTATGTAAGGTCACGATTGTTCCAGTATGCAATGTCATGCTTGCTCCAGTATATAAGGTCACGTTTGTTCCAGTATGTAAGGTCATGCTTGTTCCAGTATGTAAGGTCACGCTTGCTCCAACATGTAAGGACACGCTTGTTCCAGTATGTAAGGTCACGCTTCTTCCAAAACGTAAGGTCACGCTTGTTCCAGTAGGTAACGTCACGCTTGTTCCAGTATGTAAAGTCACGCTTGTTCCAATATGTAAGGTCACGCTTGTTCCAGTATGTAAGGTCACGCTTGTTTCAGTATGTAAGGTCACGCTTGTTCCAGTATGTAAGGTCATGCTTTTTCCAGTATGTAAGGTCAGGCTGCTCCAGTCTGAAAAGTCCCGTTGTTCCAGTATATGAGGTCAGGTTGTTCCAGTATTTAAGGTAACGCTTGTTCTAGTATGTAAGGTCACGTTGTTCCAGTATGTAATGTCACGCTTGTTCCAATATGTAATGTTAGGCTGTTCCAGTATGTAAGGTCAGGTTGTTCCAGTATGTAAGGTCGGGCTGTTCCAGTATGTAAGGTCACGCTTGTTCCAGTATGTAAGGTTATGCTTGTTCCAGTATATAAGGTCAGGTTGTTCAAGTATGTAAGTCCACGTTTTTCCAGTACGTAAGGTCACGTTTTTTCCAGTATGTAAGGTCACTTTTTTCCAGTATGTAAGGTCATGTTTTTTCAGTATGTAAGGTCACGTTCTTGCATTATGCAAGGCCACGTTTTTCCAGTATGTAAGGTCACGTTTTCTACAGTACGTGAGGTCACGTTTTTCCAGTATGCAAGGTCACGTTTCTCCAGTGTGTAAGGTCACGTTTTTGCAGTATGTAAAATCACGTTTTTCCAGTATGTAAGGTCACGTTGTTCCAGTTTGTAAGGTCACGTTGTTCCAGTATGTAAGGTCACGTTGTTGCAGTATGTAAGGCCACGTTGTTACAATAAGGTCACATTGTTGCAGTATGTAAGGTCACGTTGTTCCAGTATGTAAAGTCACGTTGTTCTAGTATATAAGGTCACGTTGTTTCAGTATGTTAGGTCACGTTGTTCCAGTATGTAAGGCCACGTTGTTACAATAAGGTCACGTTGTTGCAGTATGTAAGGTCACGTCGTTCCAGTACGTAAAGTAACTGTTTCGGTATGTAACGTCACTCTGTTCCAGCATGTAAGGTCACGCTGTTCCAGTATGTAAGATCACGCTTGTTCCAGTATGTAAGGTCATGCTTGTTCCAGTATATAAGGTCACGTTGTTCAAGTATGTAAGTCCACGTTGTTCCAGTATGTAAGGTCATGCTTGTTCCAGTATATTAGGTCCTGTTGTTCCAGTATGTAAGGTCAGGTTGTTCCAGTTTGCAAGGTCACGTTGCTCCAATATGTAAGGTTACATTGCTCCAATATGTAATGTCAGGCTGTTCCAGTATGTAAGGTCACGTTGTTCCAGTAAGGTCACGTTGTTCCAGTATGTAAGGTCACGCTTGCTACAATATGTAAGGTCAGGCTGTTCCAGTATGTAAGGTCACGTTGCTCTAGTATGTAAAGTTATGCTTGTTCCAGTATGTAAGGTCAGGCTGTTCCAATATGTAAGATCACGCTTGTTCCAGTATGTAAGGTCACGCGTGTTCCAGTATGTAAGGTTAGGCTGTTCCAGTATGTAAGGTCAGGTTGTTCCAGTATGTAAGGTCACGCTTGTTTCAGTATGTAAGGTCACGCTTGTTCCAGTATGTAAGGTCATGGTTGTTCCAGTATGTAAGGTCAGGCTGTTCCAATGTGTAAGGTCACGCTTGTTCCAGTATGTAAGGACACGTTGTTCCATTATGTAAGGTCACGCTTGTTCCAGTTTGTAAGGTCAGGCTGTTCCAGTATGTAAGGTCAGGTTGTTCCTGTATGTAAGGTCAGGCTGTTCCAGCATGTAAGGTCACGCTTGTTCCAGTATGTAAGGTCACGCTTATTCCAGTATGTAAGGTCATGCTTGTTCCAGTATATTAGTTCCTGTCCTGTTGTTCCAGTATGTAAGGTCAGGTTGTTCCAGAATATAAGGTCAGGCTGTTTCAATATTTAAGGTCAGGCTGTTCTAGTACGTAAGGTCAGGCTGTTCCAGTATGTAACGTCAAGCTGCTTCTGTATGTAAGGTTACGCTTGTTCCAGTTTGCAAGGTCACGTTGTTCCAGTTTGTATGGTCACGTTGCTCCAATATGTAAGGTTACGTTGCTCCAATATGTAAGGTCAGGCTGCTCCAGTATGTAAGGTCTCGTTGTTCCAGTAAGGTCATGTTGTTCCAGTATGTAAAGTCACGCTTGTTACAATATGTAAGGTCAGGTTTTTGCAGTATGTAAGGTCACGTTGTTCCAGTATGTAAGGTCACGTTGTTCCAGGATGCAAAGTCACGTTGTTCCAGTATGTAAGGTCACGTTGTTCCAGTATGTTAGGTCACGTTGTCCCACTATGTTAGGTCACGTTGTTCCAGTATGTAAGGTCACGTTGTTACAGTAAGGTCATGTTGGTGCAGTATGTAAGGTCACGTTGTTCAAGTAAGGTCACGTCGTTCCAGTACGTAAAGTAACTCTGTTTCGGTATGTAACGTCACTCTGTTCCAGTATGTAAGGTCACACTGTTTCTCTTTGTAAGGTCACGCTGTTCTTGTATATAAGCTCACGTTCCAGTAAGGTCGCAATGTTCCAGTAAGTCAGGTCACGTTGTTTCAGCAAGTAAGGTCACATTGTTTGAGAATGTCAAGTCAGGTTGTTCCAGTATGTAAGGTCAGGTTGTTCCAGTATGTAAGGACACGCTGTTCCAGTATGTAAGGTCAGGTTGTTCCAGTATGTATGTCTCGTTCAAGTTTGCAAAGTCACGTTTTTCAAATATGTAAGGTCACATCGTTCCACTATATTAGGTCACGTTGTTCCAGTAAGCTCATGTTGTTCCAGTAAGGTCACGTTGTTCCACTAAATAATTAAAGTTTTTCCAGTATGTAAGGTCACGTTGTTCCACTATATAGGTAAAGTTTTTCCAGTATGTAAGGTCACGTTTTTCCAGTACGTAAGGTCACGTTTTTTATAGTAAGGTCACGTTTTTCCAGTATGTAAGGTCAAGTTTTTTCAGTATGTAAGGTCACGTTTTTCCATTATGTAAGGTCACGTTTTTCCAGTACTTAAGGTCACATTTTTTCCAGTACATAACGCCACGTTTTTCCAGTATGTAAGGTCACGTTTTTCCAGTGTGTAAGATCACGTTTTTCTAGTATGTAAGGTCACGATTTTTCCAGTGTGTAAGATCACGTTTTTCTAGTATATAAAGTCATGTTTCTCCAGTATGTTAGGTGACTTTTTCCAGAATGTGAGGTCACGTTTTTCTAGTATGTAAGGTCACTTATTCCAGTACGTAAGGTCACGTTTTTCCAGTATGTAAGGTCACGTTTTTCCAGTATGTAAGGTCACGTTTTTCCAGTACGTAAGGTCACGTTTTTCCAGTATGTAAGGTCACTCTTGTTCCAGTATGTAAGGTCACTATTGTTCCAGTATGTAAGGTCACTCTTGTTCCTGTATGTAAGGTCACTCTTGTTCCAGTATGAAAGGTCACTATTGTTCCAGTATGTAAGGTCACTCTTGTTCCAGTATGAAAGGTCACTCTTGTTCCAGTATGTAATGTCACTCTTGTTCCAGTAAGTAAGGTCATTCTTGTTCCAGTTTGTAACGTCACTTTTGTTCCAGTAAGTAAGTTCACTCTTGTTCCAGTACATAAATTCACTCTTGTTCCAGAATGTAAGGTCACGTTTGTTCCAGTACATAAGGTCACGTTCGTTCCAGTATGTAAGGTCACGCTTGTTCCAGTATGTGAGATCACTCTTGTTCCAGTATGTAATGTCACGCTTGTTCAAGTAAGTTCAATCTTGTTCCACTATATTTAAGGTCACGCTTGTTCCAGTATGTCAGGTCACGTTTGTTCCAGTATGTAAGGTCACGCTTGTTCCAGTAAGTTCAATCTTTTTCCAGTATATAAGGTCACGCTTGTTCCAGTATGTAAGATCATGTTTGTTCCAGTATGTAAGGTCATGCTTGTTCCAGTACGTAAGGTCACGATTGTTCCTGTAAGGTCATGCTTGTGCCAGTATGTAAGGTCACTCTTGTTCCAGTATGTAACGTTACTCTTGTTCCAGTATGTAACGTCACTTTTGTTCCTCCAAGTAAGTTCACTCTTGTTCCAGTACATAAAGTCAGTCTTGTTCCAGTATGTAAGGTCACGTTTGTTCCAGTACATAAGGTCACGCTTGTTCCAGTATGTGAGATCACTCTTGGTCCAGTGTGTAAGGTCACTCTTGTTCCAGTATGTAAGGCCACGCTTGTTCCAGTAAGTTCAATCTTGTTCTAATATATAAGGTCAGGCTTGTTCCAGTATGTAAGATCACACTTTTTCCAGTATGCAATGGTCACTCTTGTTTAAGTATGTAAGGTCACGCTTGTTGCAGTAAGGTCACTCTTGTTCCAGTATATAATTTCACGCTTGTCCCAGTATGTAAGGTCACACTTGTTCCAGTATTTAAGGTCACGCTTGTTCTAGTATGAAAGGTCACGCTTGTTCCAGTATGTAAGGTCATGCTTGCTCCAGTATGTAAGGTCACGTTTGTTCCAGTATGTAAGGTCACGCTTGTTCCAGTATGTAAGGTCACGCTTGCTCCAGTATGTAAGGGCACGCTTGTTCCAGTATGTAAGGTCACGCTTGTTCCAGAACGTAAGGTCGTGCTTGTTCCAGCAGGTAACGTCACGCTTGTTCCAGTATGTAAGGTCATATTTGTTCCAGTACGTAGGGTCATGCTTGTTCCAGTTTGTAAGGCCACGCTTGTTCCAGTATGTAAGGTCACGCTTGTTCTAGTATATAAGGTCACGCTTGTTCCAGTATGTAAGGTCCCGTTGTTGCAGTATATAAGGTCAGGTTATTCCAGTATGTAAGGTAACGCTTGTTCCAGTATTTAATGTCACGCTTGTTCCAGTATGTAAGGTCACGCTTGTTCCAGTATGTAAGGTCATGCTTGTTCCAGTATGTAAGGTCAGGCTGTTCCAATACGTAAGATCACGCTTGTTCCAGTATGTAAGGTCACGCTTGTTCCAGTATGTAAGGTCACGTTGTTCCAGTATGTAAGGTCACGCTTGTTCCGGTATGTAAGGTCAGGCTGCTCCAGTATGTAAGGTCAGGTTGTTCCGGTCTGTAAGGTCCCGTTGTTCCAGCATATAAGGTCAGGTTGTTCCAGTATGTAAGGTAACGCTTGTTCCAGTATGCAAGGTCACGCTTGTTTCAGTATGTAAGGTCACGCTTGTTCCAGTATGTAAGGTCATGCTTGTTCCAGTATGTAAGGTCAGGATGTTCCAGTCTGTAAGGTCCCGTTGTTCCAGTATATAAGGTCAGGTTCTTCCAGTATTTAAAGTAACGCTTGTTCCAGTGTGTAAGGTCACGTTGTTCCAGTATGTAAGGTCACGCTTGTTCCAGTATGTAAGGTCAGGCTGTTCCAGTATGTAAGGTCAGGTTGTTCCAGTATGTAAAGTCAGGCTGTTCCAGCATGTAAGTTCACGCTTGCTCCAGTATGTAAGGTCACGCTTGTTCCAGTATGTAATCCACGTTGTTCCATTATGTAAGGTCACGCTTGTTCCAGTATTTAAGGTCAGGTTGTTCCAGAATATAAGGTCAGGCTCTTCCAGCACGTAAGGTCAGGCTGTTCCAATATTTAAGGTCAGGCTGTTCTAGTATGTAAGGTCAGCCTGTTTCAGTATGTAAGGTCAGGCTGCTCCGGAATGTAAGGTTACTCTTGTTCCAGTATGTAAGGTCACGTTGCTCCAGTTTGTAAGGTCACGTTGCTCCAATATGTAAGGTTACGTTGCTCCAATTTGTAAGGTCAGGCTGTTCCAGTATGTAAGGTCACGTTGTTCTAGTAAGGTCAAGTTATTCCAGTATGTAAGGTCACGCTTGTTACAATATGTAAGGTCAGGTTGTTTCAGTATGTAAGGTCACGTTGTTCCAGTATGTAATTTCACATTGCTCCAGTATGTAAGGTCACGTTGTTGCAGCATGTAGGGTCACGTTGTTCCAGTATGTAAGGTCACGTTGTTCTAGTAAGGTCAAGTTATTCCAGTATGTAAGGTCACGTTGTTCCAGTATGTTAGGTCACTTTGTTCCAGTATGTTAGGTCACGTTGTTCCAGTATGTAAGGCTACGTTGTTACAGTAAGGTCACGTTGTTGCAGTATGTAAGCTCACGTTGTTCAAGTAAGGTCATGTCGTTCCAGTACGTAAGGTAACTCTGTTTCGGTATGTAAAGTAACTCTGTTCCAGTATGTAAGGTCACGCTGTTCCTCTATGTAAGGTCACGCTGTTCTTGTATATAGGCTCACGTTCCAGTAAGGTCGCAATGTTCCAGTAAGTCAGATCACGTTGTTTCAGCATGTAAAGTTACATTGTTCGAGAATGTCAAGTCAGGTTGTTCCAGTATGTAAGGTCAGGTTGTTCCAATATGTAAGGTCACGTTTTTCCAGTACGTAAGGTCACGTTTTTTCCAGTATGTAAGGTCATGTTTTTCCAGTATGTAAGGTCATGTTTTTTCAGTATGTATGGTCACTTTCTTTCATTATGCAAGGTCACGTTTTTCCAGTATGTAAGGGCGCGTTTTTTACAGTGCATAAGGTCACGTTTTTCCAGTATGTAAGGTCTCGTTTTTCCAGTGTGTAAGATCACGTTTTTCCAGTATGTAAGGTCACGTTTTTCCAGTATGTAAGGTCACGTTTTTCCAGTATATAAGGTCATGTTTCTCCAGTATGTAAGGTCACGTTTTTCCAGTATATGAGGTCACGTTTTTCCAGTATGTAAGGTCATTTTTTTCCAGTATGTAAGAAAATGAAAGGAAAAAACAATTGCATATTTCGATATTCCAGGTTTTTTTTCTTGAGTTTTTTCCTCCAAGGCCTAACTAACCCTCCTGAAAATCTTTGTGTTCATAGAGACCATTAAAACATCAACATCGTTACTTCCCGAGGGATGACTCAGAGAGCGGAATCTTCGTGTTAATCTCTCCTGTGTAACGTTGCAGTGATAATCTTCCTTGTTACCTTATTTCTGCCTTTTTATTTTTTTTAGTAATTTACTTTTATGTATTCTACATCAAAATAAATACAAAGAGAGTAAGTCGGCTAATATCCATTGGTCGGATAACCAATAAGGTGTTTCGTGCCTACGATGCTTCGGTATACTAAGACTTATGTCAGGAGGACAGTCAGGTAGAGACTCGTCTTACTGGTGGGGGAGATGATGGAGACCGGTGGTTCTCCTTGATGCTGGGAGATATGATGGAGATTCATGGGAGACATAATATTAACCTCACTGGTGGGAGAGATGACAGAGACTAGCCTCACTGCTGTGAGACATGATAAAGACTCACCTCACTGGTGGGAGAGATGATGGCGGTGAGTATGGTGGTTTCCGGCAGCATCACCTTGTTAAGGCGCGCCCCTCGTTGTAGCACCTTCACTGTCTCGTGCACACGACCGTGCACCAGCAACCACCTGGGCGACTCGTCCACCAAACTGACAAAACGCAACACACTTTGCTAACACCAGCCTTACTCTCCTGTTCTGATTTACGACTTACTTTAAGGTCGAAATGTTTAATGTTTGACTTCTACTTCTACTACTATTACTGCTACTGCTGCTGCTGCTACTACTACTGCTACTACTACTACTACTGCTACTACTACTACTACTACTACTACTGCTACTGCTGCTGCTGCTACTACTACTGCTGCTGCTGCTACTACTACTACTATTACTACTACTACTACTACTACTACTGCTACTACTACTACTGCTACTACTACTACTACTACTACTACTACTAATAATAACAATAATTATAATAATGTCTAGCTGACATCAATGACATACTACTATATAGAAAGCCACTTGTTATACAGAGAATTTCGGGAAAATTAGGTCAGTTTTGTCCCAGGATGCGACCCACACCAGTCGACTAACGCCCAGGTACCCATTTTACTGATGGGTGAACATGGAAAACCGGTGTAAGGAAACACGCCCAATGTTTTTACCCTTGCCGGGAATCGAACCCAGACCCTCAGGGTGTGAAGCAAGACCTTTGCCCACCAGGCCACGGGCCACGGGCCACCCTTCGGTTATCAGTCTTCTTAATTTACAATTGTTGTTCAATTTGTTTTTGTTTGTTTTCATAATGTATTAAGACTTTATATGTAGTTATAATGTCTGTTGGTGTCTTCTGTGAGTCAGCAAGTGCAACTGTGAGTCAGCAAGTGCAACTGTGAGTCAGCAAGTGCAACTGTGAGTCAGCAAGTGCAACTGTGAGTCAGCAAGTGCAACTGTGAGTCAGCAAGTGCAACTGTGAGTCAGCAAGTGCAACTGTGAGTCAGAAAGTGCAACTGTGAGTCAGCAAGTGCAACTGTGAGTCAGCAAGTACAACTGTGAGCCAGCAAGTGCAACTGTGAACCAGCAAGTACAACTGTGAGCCAGCAAGTGCAACTGTGAACCAGCAAGTACAACTGTGAGTCAGCAAGTGCTACTGTGAGTCAGCAAGTGCAACTGTGAACCAGCAAGTACAACTGTGAGTCAGCAAGTGCAACTGTGAGTCAGCAAGTGCAACTGTGAGTCAGCAAGTGCAACTGTGAGTCAGCAAGTGCAACTGTGAGTCAGCAAGTGCAACTGTGAACCAGCAAGTACAACTGTGAGTCAGCAAGTGCAACTGTGAGTCAGCAAGTGCAACTGTGAGTCAGCAAGTACAACTGTGAGCCAGCAAGTGCAACTGTGAGTCAGCAAGTGCAACTGTGAGTCAGCAAGTGCAACTGTGAGTCAGCAAGTGCAACTGTGAGTCAGCAAGTGCAACTGTGAGTCAGCAAACGCAACTGTGAGTCAGCAAGTGCAACTGTGAGTCAGCAAGTGCAACTGTGAGTCAGCAAGTGCAACTGTGAGTCAGCAAGTGCAACTGTGAGTCAGCAAGTGCAACTGTGAGTCAGCAAGTGCAACTGTGAGTCAGCAAGTGCAACTGTGAGTCAGCAAGTGCAACTGTGAGTCAGCAAGTGCAACTGTGAGTCAGCAAGTGCAACTGTGAGCAAGCAAGTGCAACTGTGAGCCACCAAATGCAACTGTGAGTCAGCAAGTGCAACTGTGAGCCAGCAAGTGCAACTGTGAGCCAGCAAGTGCAACTGTGAGCCACCAAGTGCAACTGTGAGTCAGCAAGTGCAACTGTGAGCCAGCAAGTGCAACTGTGAGCCACCAAGTGCAACTGTGAGCCAGCAAGTACAACTGTGACACAGCAACTGCAACTGTGAGCCAGAAAGTGCTACTGTGAGCCAGCAAGTACAACTGTGAGCCAGCAAGCGCAACTATGAGCCAGCAAGTGCTACTGTGAGCCAGCAAGTGCAACTGTGAGTCAGCAAGTGCAACTGTGAGCCAGCAAGTACAACTGTGAGCCAGCAAGTGCAACTGTGAGCCAGCAAGTGCTACTGTGAGCCAGCAAGTACAACTGTGAGCCAGCAAGTGCAACTGTGAGCCAGCAAGTGCTACTGTGAGCCAGCAAGTGCTACTGTGAGCCAGAAAGTGCAACTGTGAGCCAGTAAGTGCAACTGTGAGCCATCAAGTGCTACTGTGAGCCAGCAAGTGCAACTGTGAGCCAGCAAGTGCTACTGTGAGCCAGCAAGTGCATCTGTGAGCCAGCAAGTACAACTGTGAGCAAGCAAGTACAACTGTGAGCCAGCAAGTACAACTGTGAGCCAGCAAGTGCTACTGGGAGCCAGCAAGTGCAACTGTGAGCCAGCAAGTGCTACTGTGAGCCAGCAGGTGCTACTGTGAGCCAGCAAGTGCAACTGTGAGCCAGCAAGTGCTACTGTGAGCCAGCAAGTGCTACTGTGAGCCACCAAGTACAACTGTGAGCCAGCAAGTGCAACTGTGAGCCAGCAAGTGCTACTGTGAGCCAGCAGGTGCTACTGTGAGCCAGCAAGTGCAACTGTGAGCCAGCAAGTGCAACTGTGAGCCAGCAAGTGCTACTGTGAGCCAGCAAGTGCTACTGTGAGCCAGCAAATGCTACTGTGAGCCAGCAAGTGCAACTGTGAGCCAGCAAGTGCTACTGAGAGCCAGCAAGTGCAACTGTGAGCCAGCAAGTGCAACTGTGAGCCAGCAAGTGCTACTGTGAGCCACCAAGTACAACTGTGAGCCACCAAGTGCAACTGTGAGCCAGCAAGTGCAACTGTGAGCCAGCAAGTGCAACTGTAAGCCAGCAAGTGCAACTGTGAGCCAGAAAGTGCAACTGTGAGCCAGCAAGTGCAACTGTGAGCCACCAAGTACAACTCTGAGCCAGCAAGTGCAACTGTGAGCAAGCAAGTGCAACTGTGAGCCAGCAAGTGCAACTGTGAGCCAGCAAGTGCGAGGGTCATCTTATGAATCAGTATATTGACATTAAGAGGGACATTAAAAAGGGGATAAGAAAAGCTAAAAGGGACTATGAAATTAAAGTTGCTAGGGATTCTAAAACTAACCCAAAAAGTTTTTTTCCAGGTATATAGAACAAAAGTCAGAGATAAGATAGGTCCCCTTAAAAATAACTATGGGCATCTTACTGACAAAGAGAATGAAATGTGCTCGATTTTAAATAATTATTTTCTCTCGGTTTTTACACAGGAAGACACTAATAATATTCCGGTAATTAATTTTTATAGTGGATCAGAAGAATATAAATTATGTAACATCACAGTCACTAGTGAAATGGTTGTGAAGCAGATAGACCGACTGAAGCAAAATAAGTCACCGGGTCCTGATGAGGTTTTTTCAAGGGTTCTTAAGGAATGCAAAATGGAAGTCTGTGAACCATTAACTAATATTTTTAATTTATCTCTTCAAACAGGTGTAGTGTCTGATATGTGGAAGATGGCTAATGTAATTCCTATTTTTAAAACAGGGGACAAGTCGTTACCGTCAAATTACCGCCCAATAAGCCTGACCTCAATTGTAGGCAAATTACTAGAGTCAATTATAGCTGAGATTATAAGAAGCCATCTCGATAAGCATAGCTTGATTAATGATACTCAGCATGGATTCACAAGAGGCCGGTCTTGTCTAACTAATTTATTAACTTTCTTCAGTAAAGCTTTTGAGGCTGTTGACCACGATAAAGAATTTGATATTGTTTACTTAGATTTTAGTAAGGCATTTGATAGAGTTCCGCACCAAAGACTGTTGAAGAAAGTAGCAGCTCATGGCATTGGGGGAAGGGTGCTCTCGTGGATCGAGTCATGGCACAGACAGGAAGCAGAGAGTGTCCATAAATGGGGTTAAATCCGAGTGGGGATCAGTAACAAGTGGCGTTCCACAGGGATCAGTCTTGGGCCCGTTGTTGTTTATAATATATATCAATGATCTTGATGAAGGAATTACTAGTGATATGAGCAAATTCGCCGATGACACGAAGATAGGTAGGATAATTGATTCAAACGTAGATGTTAGGGAACTTCAGGAGGATTTAGACAAACTCTACTCTTGGTCAGAAAAGTGGCAGATGCAATTCAATGTAGATAAATGCAAGGTTCTGAAGCTCGGGAGTGTCCATAACCCTAGCACTTATAAGTTAAATAATGTAGAACTTAGCCATACAGATTGCGAAAAGGACTTGGGGGTTATGGTAAGCAGCAACCTTAAACCAAGACAGCAATGCCTAAGCGTACGTAATAAGGCAAATAGATTACTGGGATTTATATCAAGAAGTGTAAGCAACAGAAGTCCAGAGGTCATACTGCAGCTTTATACATCATTAGTAAGGCCTCACCTAGATTATGCAGCTCAATTCTGGTCTCCATATTACAGAATGGACATAAATTCGTTAGAAAACATTCAGCGTAGGATGACTAAATTAATACATAGCATTAGAAATCTTCCTTATGAAGAAAGATTGAAGACTCTTAAGTTACATTCACTTGTTAGACGAAGAATGAGGGGAGACCTGATCGAAGTGTATAAGTGGAAGATAGGTATTAATAAAGGAGATATTAACAAGGTCTTGAGGATATCTCTCCAAGAGAGAACCCGCAGTAATGGATTTAAATTAGATAAGTTTAGATTTAGAAAGGACATAGGAAAGTATTGGTTTGGAAATAGGGTAGTTGATGAGTGGAACAGTCTACCTAGTTGGGTTATTGAGGCTAGGACTTTGGGTAGTTTCAAATTTAGGTTGGATAAGTACATGAGTGGGAGGGGTTGGATTTGAGAGGGACTTGCACATCGGAGCTTGTTTCTTGGGTGGCATTGAAAATTGGGTTGGTCAAATGTTTGTTAGTGGGATGAATTGTAAAGGACCTGCCTAGTATGGGCCAGCAGGCCTGCTGCAGTGTTCCTCCTTTCTTATGGTCTTATGGTGAGCTACCAAGTACAACAGTCAGCCAGCAAGTGCTACTGGGAGCCAGCAAGAGCAACTGTGAGCCACAAAGTGAACTGTGAGCCAGCAAGTACAACTGTGCACCAGCAAGTGCTACTGTGAGCCAGCAAGTGCTACTGTGAGTCAGCAAGTACAATTGTGAGCCAGCAAGTGCAACTGTGAGCCAGCAAGTACAACTGTGAGCCAGCAAGTACAACTGTGAGTCAGCAAGTGCAACTGTGAGCAAGCAAGTACAACAGTGAGCCAGCAAGTACAACTGTGGCTCAGCAAGAACTACTGTGAGCCAGCAAGTGCAACTGTGAGCTAGCAAGTACAACTGTGAGCCAGCAAGTACAACTGTGGCTCAGCAAGTACAACTGTGAGCCAGCAAGTACAACTGTGAGTCAGCAAGTACAACTGTGAGCCAGCAAGTACAACTGTGAGCAAGCAAGTACAACTGTGAGCCAGCAAGTGCAACTGTGAGCCAGCAAGTGCTACTGTGAGCCAGCAAGTACAACTGTGAGCCAGCAAGTACATCTTTTAGCCAGCAAGTGCTACTGTGAGCCAGCAATTGCTACTGTGAGCCAGCAAGTACAACTGTGAGCCAGCAAGTGCTACTGTGAGCCACCAAGTACAACTGTGAGTCAGCAAGTGCAACTGTGAGCCAGCAAGTGCAACTGTGACCCAGCAAGTGCCACTGTGAGCCAGCAAGTGCTACTGTGAGCCAGCAAGTGCTACTGTGAGTCAGCAAGTACAACTGTGAGCCAGCAAGTGCAACTGTGAGCCAGCAAGTGCTACTGTGAGCCAGAAAGTACAACTGTGAGTCAGCAAGTGCAATTGTGAGCCAGCAATACAACTGTGAGCCAGCAAATGCTACTGTGAGTCAGCAAGTACAACTGCTAGCCAGCAAGTGGAACTGTGAGCCAGCAAGTGCAACTGCGAGCCAACAAGTGCAACTGTGAGCCAGCAAGTGCATCTGTGAGCCAGCAAGTGCTACTGTGAGCCAGCAAGTGCAACTGTGAGCCAGCAAGTAAAACTGTGAGCCAGCAAGTGCTACTGTGAGCCAGGAAGAGCTACTGTGAGCCAGCAAGTGCTACTGTGAGCCACCATTTACAACTGTGAGTCAGCAAATGCAACTGTGAGCCAGCAAGCACAACTGTGAGCCAGCAAGTGCAACTGTGATCCAGCAAGTGCTACTGTGAGAAAGCAAGTGCAACTGTGAGCCAGCAAGTGCAACTGTGAGCCAGCAAGTGCTACTGTGAGCCAGCAAGTGCAACTGTGAGCCAGAAAGTGCTACTGAGAGCCAGCAAGTGCAACTGTGAGCCAGCAAGTGCTGGTGTGAGCCAGCAAGTGCAACTGTGAGCCAGTAAGTACAACTGTGAGTCAGCAAGTACAACTGTGAGCCAGCAAGTACAACTGTGAATCACCAAGTACAACTGTGAGCCAGCAAGTACAACTGTGAGCCAGAAAGTGCAACTATGAGCCAGCAAGTGCAACTGTGAGTCACCAAGTACAACTGTGAGTCAGCAAGTGCAACTGTGAGTCACCAAGTACAACTGTGAGTCAACAAGTGCAACTGTGAGTCACCAAGTACAACTGTGAGTCACCAAATACAACTGTGAGCCAGTAAGTACAACTGTGAGCCAGCAAGTGTAACTGTGAGCCAGCAAGTGCTACTGTGAGCCAGCAAGTACAACTGTGAGCCAGCAAGTACAACTGTGAGCCAGCAAGTGCTACTGTGAGCCAGCAAGTGCAACTGTGAGCCAGCAAGTGCTACTGTGAGTCAGCAAGAACAACTGTGAGCCAGCAAGTGCTACTGTGAGCCTGCAAGTGCTACTGTGAGCCAGCAAGTGCAACTGTGAGCCAGCAAGTGCTACTGTGAGACAGCAAGTACAACTGTGAGCCAGCAAGTGCAACTGTGAGCCAGCAAGTGCTACTGTGAGCGAGCAAGTGCTACTGTGAGCCAGCAAGTGCAACTGTGAGCCAGCAAGTGCTACTGTGAGCCAGCTAGTACAACTGTGAGCCAGCAAGTGCAACTGTGAGCCAGCAAGTACAACTGTGAGTCAGCAAGTACAACTGTGAGCCAGCAAGTGCAACTGTGAGCCAGCAAGTGCTACTGTAAGCCAGCAAGTGCTACTGTGAGCCTGCAAGTGCTACTGTGAGCCAGAAAGTGCAACTGTGAGCCAGCAAGTGCTACTGTGAGCCAGCAAGTACAACTGTGAGTCAGCAAGTGCAACTGTGAACCAGCAATACAACTGTGAGCCAGCAAGTGCTACTGTGAGTCAGCAAGTACAACTGCTAGCCAGGAAGTGGAACTGTGAGCCAGGAAGTGCAACTGCGAGCCAACAAGTGCAACTGTGAGCCAGCAAGTGCATCTGTGAGCCAGCAAGTGCTACTGTGCGCCAGCAAGTACAACTGTGACCCAGCAAGTGCTACTGTGAGCCAGCAAGTGCTACTGTGAGCCAGCAAGTGCTACTGTGAGTCAGCAAGTGCAACTGTGAGCCAGAATGTGCAACTGTGAGCCAGCAAGTGCAACTGTGAGCCAGCAAGTACAACTGTGAGCCAGCATGTGCAACTGTGAGCCAGCAAGTGCAACTGTGAGCTACAAAGTACAACAGTTAGCCAGCAAGTGCTACTGTGAGCCAGCAAGTGCAACTGTGAGCCAGAAAGTGCTACTGAGAGCCAGCAAGTGCAACTGTGAGCCAGCAAGTGCTGGTGTGAGCCAGCAAGTGCAACTGTGAGCCAGTAAGTACAACTGTGAGTCAGCAAGTACAACTGTGAGCCAGCAAGTACAACTGTGAATCACCAAGTACAACTGTGAGCCAGCAAGTACAACTGTGAGCCAGAAAGTGCAACTGTGAGCCAGCAAGTGCAACTGTGAGTCACCAAGTACAACTGTGAGTCAGCAAGTGCAACTGTGAGTCACCAAGTACAACTGTGAGTCAACAAGTGCAACTGTGAGTCACCAAGTACAACTGTGAGTCACCAAATACAACTGTGAGCCAGTAAGTACAACTGTGAGCCAGCAAGTGTAACTGTGAGCCAGCAAGTGCTACTGTGAGCCAGCAAGTACAACTGTGAGCCAGCAAGTACAACTGTGAGCCAGCAAGTGCTACTGTGAGCCAGCAAGTGCAACTGTGAGCCAGCAAGTGCTACTGTGAGTCAGCAAGAACAACTGTGAGCCAGCAAGTGCTACTGTGAGCCTGCAAGTGCTACTGTGAGCCAGCAAGTGCAACTGTGAGCCAGCAAGTGCTACTGTGAGACAGCAAGTACAACTGTGAGCCAGCAAGTGCAACTGTGAGCCAGCAAGTGCTACTGTGAGCGAGCAAGTGCTACTGTGAGCCAGCAAGTGCAACTGTGAGCCAGCAAGTGCTACTGTGAGCCAGCTAGTACAACTGTGAGCCAGCAAGTGCAACTGTGAGCCAGCAAGTACAACTGTGAGTCAGCAAGTACAACTGTGAGCCAGCAAGTGCAACTGTGAGCCAGCAAGTGCTACTGTAAGCCAGCAAGTGCTACTGTGAGCCTGCAAGTGCTACTGTGAGCCAGAAAGTGCAACTGTGAGCCAGCAAGTGCTACTGTGAGCCAGCAAGTACAACTGTGAGCCAGCAAGTGCAACTGTGAGTCACCAAGTGCAACTGTGAGCCAGCAAGTGCAACTGTGAGCCAGCAAGTGCAACTGTGAGCCAGCAAGTGCAACTGTGAGCCAGAATGTGCAACTGTGAGCCAGCAAGTGCAACTGTGAGCCAGCAAGTACAACTGTGAGCCAGCATGTGCAACTGTGAGCCAGCAAGTGCAACTGTGAGCTACAAAGTACAACAGTTAGCCAGCAAGTGCTACTGTGAGCCAGCAAGTGCAACTGTGAGCCACAAAGTGAACTGTAAGCCAGCAAGTACAACTGTGCGCCAACAAGTGCTACTGTGAGCCAGCAAGTGCTACTGTGAGCCAGCAAGTGCTTCTGTGCGCCAGCAAGTACAACTGTGACCCAGCAAGTGCTACTGTGAGCCAGCAAGTGCTACTGTGAGCCAGCAAGTGCTACTGTGAGTCAGCAAGTACAACTGTGAGCCAGCAAGTGCAACTGTGAGCCAGCAAGTGCTACTGTGAGCCAGCAAGTACAACTGTGAGTCAGCAAGTGCAACTGTGAACCAGCAATACAACTGTGAGCCAGCAAGTGCTACTGTGAGTCAGCAAGTACAACTGCTAGCCAGGAAGTGGAACTGTGAGCCAGGAAGTGCAACTGCGAGCCAACAAGTGCAACTGTGAGCCAGCAAGTGCATCTGTGAGCCAGCAAGTGCTACTGTGCGCCAGCAAGTACAACTGTGACCCAGCAAGTGCTACTGTGAGCCAGCAAGTGCTACTGTGAGCCAGCAAGTGCTACTGTGAGTCAGCAAGTACAACTGTGAGCCAGCAAGTGCAACTGTGAGCCAGCAAGTGCTACTGTGAGCCAGCAAGTACAACTGTGAGTCAGCAAGTGCAACTGTGAACCAGCAATACAACTGTGAGCCAGCAAGTGCTACTGTGAGTCAGCAAGTACAACTGCTAGCCAGGAAGTGGAACTGTGAGCCAGGAAGTGCAACTGCGAGCCAACAAGTGCAACTGTGAGCCAGCAAGTGCATCTGTGAGCCAGCAAGTGCTACTGTGAGCCAGCAAGTGCAACTGTGAGCCAGCAAGTGCAACTGTGAGCCAGCAAGTGCAACTGTGAGCCAGCAAGTAAAACTGTGAGCCAGCAAGTGCTACTGTGAGACAGGAAGAGCTACTGTGAGCCAGCAAGTGCTACTGTGAACCACCATTTACAGCTGTGAGTCAGCAAATGCAACTGTGAGCCAGCAAGCACAACTGTGAGCCAGCAAGTGCAACTGTGATCCAGCAAGTGCTACTGTGAGAAAGCAAGTGCAACTGTGAGCCAGCAAGTGCAACTGTGAGCCAGCAAGTGCTACTGTGAGCCAGCAAGTGCTACTGTGAGCCAGAAAGTGCTACCGAGAGCCAGCAAGTGCAACTGTGAGCCAGCAAGTGCTGGTGTGAGCCAGCAAGTGCAACTGTGAGCCAATAAGTACAACTGTGAGCCAGCAAGTGCAACTGTGAGCTACCAAGTACAACAGTTAGCCAGCAAGTGCTACTGTGAGCCAGCAAGTGCAACTGTGAGCCACAAAGTGAACTGTAAGCCAGCAAGTACAACTGTGCGCCAGCAAGTGCTATTGTGAGCCAGCAAGTGCTACTGTGAGCCAGCAAGTGCAACTGTGAACCAGCAAGTGCAACTGTGAGCCAGCAAGTGCAACTGTGAGCCACAAAGTGAACTGTAAGCCAGCAAGTACAACTGTGCGCCAGCAAGTGCTACTGTGAGCCAGCAAGTGCTACTGTGAGCCAGCAAGTGCTATTGTGAACCAGCAAGTACAACTGTGAGCCAGCAAGTACAACTGTTAGCCAGCAAGTGCTACTGTGAGCCAGCAAGTGCTACTGTGAGCCAGCAAGTGCAACTGTGAGCCAGCAAGTGCTACTGTGAGCCACCAAGTACAACTGTGAGTCAGCAAGTGCAACTGTGAGCCAGCAAGTGCAACTGTGACCCAACAAGTGCTACTGTGAGCCAGCAAGTGCTACTGTGAGCCAGCAAGTGCTACTGTGAGTCAGCAAGTACAACTGTGAGCCAGCAAGTGCAACTGTGAGCCAGCAAGTGCTACTGTGAGCCAGCAAGTACAACTGTGAGTCAGCAAGTGCAACTGTGAGCCAGCAATACAACTGTGAGCCAGCAAGTGCTACTGTGAGTCAGCAAGTACAACTGCTAGCCAGGAAGTGGAACTGTGAGCCAGGAAGTGCAACTGCGAGCCAACAAGTGCAACTGTGAGCCAGCAAGTGCATCTGTGAGCCAGCAAGTGCTACTGTGAGCCAGCAAGTGCAACTGTGAGCCAGCAAGTGCAACTGTGAGCCAGCAAGTGCAACTGTGAGCCAGCAAGTAAAACTGTGAGCCAGCATTTACAACTGTGAGTCAGCAAATGCATCTGTGAGCCAGCAAGCACAACTGTGAGCCAGCAAGTGCAACTGTGATCCAGCAAGTGCTACTGTGAGAAAGCAAGTGCAACTGTGAGCCAGCAAGTGCAACTGTGAGCCAGCAAGTGCTACTGTGAGCCAGCAAGTGCTACTGTGATCCAGAAAGTGCTACCGAGAGCCAGCAAGTGCAACTGAGAGCCAGCAAGTGCTGGTGTGAGCCAGCAAGTGCAACTGTGAGCCAGTAAGTACAACTGTGAGCCAGCAAGTGCAACTGTGAGCTACCAAGTACAACAGCTAGCCAGCAAGTGCTACTGTGAGCCAGCAAGTGCAACTGTGAGCCACAAAGTGAACTGTAAGCCAGCAAGTACAACTGTGAGCCAGCAAGTGCTACTGTGAGCCAGCAAGTGCTACTGTGAGCCAGCAAGTGCAACTGTGAACCAGCAAGTGCAACTGTGAGCCAGCAAGTGCTACTGTGAGTCAGCAAGTACAATTGTGAGCCAGCAAGTGCAACTGTGAGCCAGCAAGTACAACTGTGAGCCAGCAAGTACAAGTGTGAGTCAGCAAGTGCAACTGTGAGCCAGCAAGTACAACAGTGAGCCAGCAAGTACAACTGTGGCTCAGCAAGTGCTACTGTGAGCCAGCAAGTGCAACTGTGAGCCAGCAAGTACAACTGTGAGCCAGCAAGTACAACTGTGGCTCAGCAAGTACAACTGTGAGCCAGCAAGTACAACTGTGAGTCAGCAAGTACAACTGTGAGCCAGCAAGTACAACTGTGAGCAAGCAAGTGCAACTGTGAGCCAGCAAGTGCAACTGTGAGCCAGCAAGTACAACTGTGAGCCAGCAAGTGCAACTGTGAGCCAGCAAGTGCTATTGTGAACCAGCAAGTACAACTGTGAGCCAGCAAGTACAACTGTTAGCCAGCAAGTGCTACTGTGAGCCAGCAATTGCAACTGTGAGCCAGCAAGTGCTACTGTGAGCCAGGAAGTGCTACTGTGAGTCAGCAAGTACAACTGTGAGCCAGCAAGTGCAACTGTGAGCCAGCAAGTGCTACTGTGAGCCAGCAAGTACAACTGTGAGTCAGCAAGTGCAGCTGTGAGCCAGCAATACAACTGTGAGCCAGCAAGTGCTACTGTGAGTCAGCAAGTACAACTGCTAGCCAGCAAGTGGAACTGTGAGCCAGCAAGTGCAACTGTGAGCTGTGGGTGAACAAGCCGGAGGTAACAACTGTGAATAGCAAAGTGCAACTGTGAGCCAGCAAAGTGCTAACTGTGAGTCCTGGGACCAACCTGTGAGCCAAGCTGTGCAACTGTGAGTCAAATGCAAGTAATGGCTGTGAGGTCCAGACAAGAGCGCGGCTGTTGGGTGCCATCAAGGTGCAAGCTCCTGGGTCTGGTACAATCCTGTGAGCCAGTAGGCGTACAAACTGTAGGCCAGCAGGCCAACAAGTGCAACTGTGGAGCCAGCATAGTGCTAACTGTAGACAACAAAGTACAACTGTGAACAAGCAAGGAGTTACAACTGTGAGCCAAGCAAGGAGTGCTACTTTCGTGGCCAGCCAAGTGCAGCTGTTGAGCCAACAAGTAGCTATTAATGTCCAGCCAGGCTAATAGCCAGGACTAGCAAGTGATGAGCAACAGAAGTGATGCAAATGAGCCAAAGTGCTGGTTGTGAGCCAAGCAAGTGCAACAATGTGCCAACAAGTGCCAACACAGGTCAAGTAAGTGCAACTGTGAAGTCCAGCAAGTGCTACTGCAGCCATAACCAGCAATGGCATGACCAACAATTGCTACTGTAAGCCAGCAATTGCAACTGTGAGCCAGCAAGTGCTAGTGTGAGCCAGCAAGTGCAAGTGTGAGCCAATAAGTGCAACTGTGAGCCAGCAAGTGCCAGCAAGTGCATCTGTGAGCCAGCAAGTGCTAACTCTGAGCCAGCAAGTGCAACTGTGAGTTCCTAAGTACAATTGAGCGTAATGCTACTGTGAGCCAGCTAAATCAAGCTAGTGCAGTGTAGCCCAGGCCAAGCAAGGCTGCATCTGTGAGGTCAGGCAAGTGCAAGCTGTACCAGAGCCAAGTGCAACTCACAAGTGTAGAAATTAACTATTGTGCCAGCCAAGTGCAAGTGCGTTAAGCAAAAATTGCTATTGACCAGCCAAGTACTAACTGTGAACTAATAGTGTCCTGTAGCCAGGCAAGTGCTACTGTGAAGCCAGCAATTGTAACTGTGAATTATAGGAGTGTAACTGCCAGACAACAAGTCTTCTGCTGAACCTCAGTGCTATTTAGTCACCAAGTACAACTGTGAGCCGAGTAAGGTGCTACTGTAAGCCCAGCTGGTGGTACTAACTGTGGGCCAAGCCAGGCGTGCTACTTCGTGGGCCAGCCAAGTGCCTACTGTAGACCAGTAATTTGCCAAGTGTGAGCCAGCGCGGGCAACTTGTGAGCCAGCAAGTGCAGCTGAATCCAGCAAAATTATGCTGGTGAAGGTCAGGCAAGTAACAACTGTGAGGCCAGCAAGTGCTAACTTGTGGGTCAGCAAGTTGCAAGCAATGGGGTCGGCTAATGTTACTGTGAAGCCAGCAATTTTGGCTGTGAGCCAGCAAGTGCAGGCTGTGGCAGTCAAAGGGGGTGTACTGCAAGGCAGAAGTGCTGGTGGCCTGGGAAGTGCAAGCTGTGGCCAAGCAAGTGCAGCTCGTTCAGCCAAGTGCAACTGTGAGTTATCCAGTAACTGCTAGTTGCCAAGGTAGCTGCGGCCAGGAAGTACAACCGTGAGCCAGCTAAAGTGCATCCTTGTGAGCCAGCAAAGTTGCAACTGTGGAGTCCTGCCGCTTCAACTGGTGTGAGCCAGCAAGGGTGCAACTGTGGAGTCCACCAAGTAAGGCAACTGTGAGATCCATGGAGGCCTGGCTAATGAGCTGCAGTACCAACTGCTGAGCCTTGGCAAGTACAACTGTGAATCCAGCCAAGTAATAACTGTGAGCCAGCAAGTGCAACTGTGAGCCAGCAAGTGCAACTGTGAGCCAGCAAGTGCAACTGTGAGCCAGCAAGTAAAACTGTGAGCCAGGAAGTGCTACTGTGAGCCAGGAAGAGCTACTGTGAGCCAGCAAGTGCTACTGTGAGCCACCATTTACAACTGTGAGTCAGCAAATGCAACTGTGAGCAAGCCAGTGCAACTGTGAGCGAGCAAGTGCAACTGTGAGCCAGCAAATGCAACTGTGAGCCAGCAAGTGCTACTGTGAGCCAACAAGCACAACTGTGAGCCAGCAAGTGCAACTGTGATCCAGCAAGTGCTACTGTGAGAAAGCAAGTGCAACTGTGAGCCAGCATGTGCAACTGTGAGCCAGCAAGTGCTACTGTGAGCCAGCAAGTGCTACTGTGAGCCAGAAAGTGCTACTGAGAGCCAGCAAGTGCAACTGTGAGCCAGCAAGTGCTGGTGTGAGCCAGCAAGTGCAACTGTGAGCCAGTAAGTACAACTGTGAGTCAGCAAGTACAACTGTGAGCCAGCAAGTACAACTGTGAATCAACAAGTACAACTGTGAGCCAGCAAGTACAACTGTGAGCCAGAAAGTGCAACTGTGAGCCAGCAAGTGCAACTGTGAGTCACAAAATACAAATGTGAGTCAGCAAGTGCAACTGTGAGTCACCAAGTACAACTGTGAGCCAGTAAGTACAAGTGTGAGCCAGCAAGTGCAACTGTGAGCCAGCAAGTGCTACTGTGAGCCAGCAAGTACAACTGAGAGCCAGCAAGTACAATTGTGAGCCAGCAAGTGCTACTGTGAGCCAGCAAGTGCAACTGTGAGCCAGCAAGTGCTACTGTGAGTCAGCAAGAACAACTGTGAGCCAGCAAGTGCTACTGTGAGCCTGCAAGTGCTACTGTGAGCCAGCAAGTGCAACTGTGAGCCAGCAAGTGCTACTGTGAACCAGCAAGTACAACTGTGATCCAGCAAGTGCAACTGTGAGTCACCAAGTACAACTGTGAGCGAGCAAGTGCTACTGTGAGCCTGCAAGTGCAACTGTGAGCCAGCAAGTGCTACTGTGAGCCAGCTAATACAACTGTGAGCCAGCAAGTGCAACTGTGAGCCAGCAAGTACAACTGTGAGTCAGCAAGTACAACTGTGAGCCAGCAAGTGCTACTGTGAGCCAGCAAGTGCTACTGTAAGCCAGCAAGTGCTACTGTGAGTCAGCAAGTACAACTGTGAGCCAGCAAGTGCAACTGTGAGTCACCAAGTACAACTGTGAGCGAGCAAGTGCTACTGCGAGCCAGCAAGTGCTGGTGAGTCCAACGGAGTACAGCTATGAGCCAATCAGGAAGGCCAGTGCAACTGTTGAGGTTCAACCAGAGTACAGCTGTGAGCCATGCAAGTGCAACTACAATGAGTCACCAGTAAAACTGTGAGTCAAGCAGAAGTACAACTGTGAGCCTAGTTAAATTACAACTGTGAGCGAGCAAGTGCTACTGCGAGCCAGCTAGTACAACTGTGAGCCAGCAAGTACAACTGTGAGCCAGCAAGTGCTACTATGAGTCAACAAGTACAACTGTGAGCCACAAAGTGCAACTGTGAGCCAGCAAATACAACTGTGAGTCAGGAAGTGCAACTGTGAGCCAGCAAGTGCTACTGTGAGCCAGCAAGTGCTACTGTTAGCCAGGAAGTGCAACCGTGAGCCAGCTAATGCTACCGTGAGCCAGCAACTGCAACTGTGAGCCAGCAAGTGCAACTGTGAGCCAGCAAGTGCTACTGTGAGCCAGCAAGCTCAACTGTGAGCCAGCAAGTGCAACTGTGAGCCAGCAAGTGCTACTGTGACCCAGCAAGTGCACCTGTGAGCCAGCAAGTGCAACTGTGAGCCAGCAATTACAACTGTGAGCCAGCAAGAGCAACTGTGAGTCAGCAAGTGCAACTGTGAGCCAGCAAGTGCAACTGTGAGCCAGCAAGTGCTACTGTGAGTCAGCAAGTACAACTGTGAGCCAGCAAGTGCAACTGTGAGCCAGCAAGTATAACTGTGAGTCAGCAAGTACAACTGTGAGATAGCAAGTGCTACTGCGAGCCAGCAAGTGCTACTGTGAGCCAGCAAGTGCTACTGTGAGCCAGCAAGTGATACTGTGAGCCAGCAAGTGAAACTGTGAGCCAGCAAGTGGCAGCTGTGAAGTCGTGGAAGTACCAACTGTAGCAAGTGCTACTGTGAGCCAGCAAGTGCTACTGTGAGCCAGCAAGTGCTACTGTGAGCCAGCAAGTGCTACTGTGAGCCAGCAAGTGCAACTGTGAGCCAGCAAGTGAAACTGTGAACCAGCAAGTGCAACTGTGAGCCAGCAAGTGCAACTGTGAGCCAGCAAGTGCTACTGTGAGCCAGCAAGTGCAACTGAGAGCTAGCAAGTGCAACTGTGAGCCAGAGAATACAACCGAGAGCCAGCAAGTGCAACTGTGAGCCAGCAAGTGCAATTGTGAGCCAGCAAGTGCAACTGTGAGTCAGCAAGTGCAACGGTGAGTCAGCAAGTGCAACTGTGAGCCAGCAAGTACAAATGTGAGCCACCAAGTGCAACTGTGAGCCAGCAAGTGCTACTGTGAGCCAGCAAATACTACTGTGAGCCAGAAAGTTCAACTGTGAGCCAGCAAGTGCAACTGTGAGCCAGCAAGAGCATCTGTTAGTCAGCAAGTGCAACTGTGAGTCAGCAAGTGAGTCAGCAAGTTCAACTGTGAGCCAGCAAGTGCAACTGTGAGTCAGCAAGTGCTACAGTGAGCCAGCAAGTGCTACTGTGAGCCAGCAAGTGCAACAGTGAGCCAGCAAGTGCAACTGTGAGGCAGCAAGTGCAACTGTGAGTCAGCAAGTGCAACTGTGAGCCACCAAGTGCAACTGTGAGCCAGCAAGTGCTACTGTTAGCCAGCAAGTGTTACTGTGAGCCAGCAAGTGCAACGGTGAGCCAGCAAGTGCAACTGTGAGCCAGCAAGTGCAACTGTGAGTAAGCAAGTGCAACTGTGAGCCACCAAGTGCAACTGTGAGTCAGCAAGTACAACTGCGAGCCAGGAAGTGCAACTGTGAGTCAGCAAGTGCTACTGTGAGCCAGCAAGTACAACTGTGAGCCAGCAAGTGTTACTGTGAACCAGGAAGGGCAACTGTGAGCCAGCAAGTGCAACTGTGAGCCAGCAAGTGCAACTGTGAGTCAGCAAGTGCAACTGTGAGCCATCAAGTGCAACTGTGAGTCAGCAAGTACAACTGTGAGCCAGCAAGTACAACTGTGAGCCAGCAAGAACAACTGTGAGCCAGCAAGTGCAACTGTGAGCCAGCAAGTACAACTGTAAGCCAGCAAGTGCTACTGTGAGCAAGCAAGTGCTACTGTGAGCCAGGAATTACAACTGTGAGCCAGCAAGTGCTACTGTGAGCCAGCAAGTGCAACTGTGAGCCAGCAAGTACAACTGTGAGCCAGCAAGTGCTACTGTGAGCCAGCAAGTGCTACTGTGAGACAGCAAGTGCAACTGTGAGCCAGCAAGTGCAACTGTGAGCCAGCAAGAGCAACTGTGAGCCAGCAAGTGCTACTGTGAGCCAGCAAGTGCGACTGTGAGTCAGCAAGTACAACTGTGAGCCAGCAAGTGCAACTGTGAGCCGGAAAGTACAACTGTGAGTCAGTAAGTACAACTGTGAGCCAGCAAGTGCTGCTGTGAGCCAACAATTGCTACTGTAAGCCAGCAATTGCAACTGTGAGCCAGCAAGTGCTAGTGTGAGCCAGCAAGTGCAAGTGTGAGCCAATAAGTGCAACTGTGAGCCAGCAAGTGCTACTGTGAGCCAGCAAGTGCAACTCTGAGCCAGCAAGTGCAACTGTGAGCCAGCAATTACAACTGTGAGCCAGGAAGAGCAACTGTGAGTCAGCAAGTGCAACTGTGAGCCAGCAAGTGCAACTGTGAGCCAGCAAGTGATACTGTGAGTCTGCAAGTACAACTGTGAGCCAGCAAGTGCAACTGTGAGCCAGCAAGTACAACTGTGAGTCAGGAAGTACAACTGTGAGCCAGCAAGTGCTACTGTGAGCCAGCAAGTGCTACTGTGAACCAGCAAGTGCTACCGTGAGCCAACAAGTGCTACTGTGAGCCAGCAAGTGCTACTGTGAGCAAGCCAGTGCAACTGTGAGCGAGCAAGTGCAACTGTGAGCCAGCAAATGCAACTGTGAGCCAGCAAGTGCTACTGTGAGCCAGCAAGTGCTACTGTGAGCCAGCAAGTGCAACTGTGAACCAGCAAGTGCAACTGTGAGCCAGCAAGTGCTACTGTGAGTCAGCAAGTACAATTGTGAGCCAGCAAGTGCAACTGTGAGCCAGCAAGTACAACTGTGAGCCAGCAAGTACAAGTGTGAGTCAGCAAGTGCAACTGTGAGCCAGCAAGTACAACAGTGAGCCAGCAAGTACAACTGTGGCTCAGCAAGTGCTACTGTGAGCCAGCAAGTGCAACTGTGAGCCATCAAGTACAACTGTGAGCCAGCAAGTACAACTGTGGCTCAGCAAGTACAACTGTGAGCCAGCAAGTACAACTGTGAGTCAGCAAGTACAACTGTGAGCCAGCAAGTACAACTGTGAGCAAGCAAGTGCAACTGTGAGCCAGCAAGTGCAACTGTGAGCCAGCAAGTACAACTGTGAGCCAGCAAGTGCAACTGTGAGCCAGCAAGTGCTATTGTGAACCAGCAAGTACAACTGTGAGCCAGCAAGTACAACTGTTAGCCAGCAAGTGCTACTGTGAGCCAGCAATTGCAACTGTGAGCCAGCAAGTGCTACTGTGAGCCAGGAAGTGCTACTGTGAGTCAGCAAGTACAACTGTGAGCCAGCAAGTGCAACTGTGAGCCAGCAAGTGCTACTGTGAGCCAGCAAGTACAACTGTGAGTCAGCAAGTGCAGCTGTGAGCCAGCAATACAACTGTGAGCCAGCAAGTGCTACTGTGAGTCAGCAAGTACAACTGCTAGCCAGCAAGTGGAACTGTGAGCCAGCAAGTGCAACTGCGAGCCAACAAGTGCAACTGTGAGCCAGCAAGTGCATCTGTGAGCCAGCAAGTGCTACTGTGAGCCAGCAAGTGCAACTGTGAGCCAGCAAGTGCAACTGTGAGCCAGCAAGTGCAACTGTGAGCCAGCAAGTAAAACTGTGAGCCAGGAAGTGCTACTGTGAGCCAGGAAGAGCTACTGTGAGCCAGCAAGTGCTACTGTGAGCCACCATTTACAACTGTGAGTCAGCAAATGCAACTGTGAGCCAGCAAGCACAACTGTGAGCCAGCAAGTGCAACTGTGATCCAGCAAGTGCTACTGTGAGAAAGCAAGTGCAACTGTGAGCCAGCATGTGCAACTGTGAGCCAGCAAGTGCTACTCTGAGCTAGCAAGTGCTACTGTGAGCCAGAAAGTGCTACTGAGAGCCAGCAAGTGCAACTGTGAGCCAGCAAGTGCTGGTGTGAGCCAGCAAGTGCAACTGTGAGCCAGTAAGTACAACTGTGAGTCAGCAAGTACAACTGTGAGCCAGCAAGTACAACTGTAAATCAACAAGTACAACTGTGAGCCAGCAAGTGCTACTGTGAGCCAGCAAGTACAACTGTGAGCCAGCAAGTGCTACTATGAGTCAACAAGTACAACTGTGAGCCACAAAGTGCAACTGTGAGCCAGCAAGAACAACTGTGAGCCAGCAAGTGCAACTGTGAGCCAGCAAGTGCTACTGTGAGCCAGCAAGTGCTACTGTGAGCCAGCAAGTGCAACTGTGAGCCAGCAAGTGCAACTGTGAGCCAGCAAGTGCTACTGTGAGCCAGCAAGTGCAACTGTGAGCCAGCAAGTGCTACTGTGAGCCAGCAAGCTCAACTGTGAGCCAGCAAGTGCAACTGTGAGCCAGCAAGTGCTACTGTGACCCAGCAAGTGCAACTGTGAGCCAGCAAGTGCAACTGTGAGCCAGCAATTACAACTGTGAGCCAGCAAGAGCAACTGTGAGTCAGCAAGTGCAACTCTGAGCCAGCAAGTGCAACTGTGAGCCAGCAAGTGCTACTGTGAGCCAGCAAGTGCAACTGTGAGCCAGCAAGTACAACTGTGAGCCAGCAAGTGCAACTGTGAGCCAGCAAGTACAACTGTGAGTCAGCAAGTACAACTGTGAGCCAGCAAGTGCTACTGTGAGCCAGCAAGTGCTACTGTGAGCCAGCAAGTGCTACTGTGAGCCAGCAAGTGCTACTGTGAGCCAGCAAGTGAAACTGTGAACCAGCAAGTGCAACTGTGAGCCAGCAAGTGCAACTGTGAGCCAGCAAGTGCTACTCTGAGCCAGCAAGTGCAACTGAGAGCTAGCAAGTGCAACTGTGAGCCAGAGAATACAACCGAGAGCCAGCAAGTGCAACTGTGAGCCAGCAAGTGCAATTGTGAGCCAGCAAGTGCAACTGTGAGTCAGCAAGTGCAACGGTGAGTCAGCAAGTGCAACTGTGAGCCAGCAAGTACAAATGTGAGCCAGCAAGTGCAACTGTGAGCCAGCAAGTGCTACTGTGAGCCAGCAAATACTACTGTGAGCCAGAAAGTTCAACTGTGAGCCAGCAAGTGCAACTGTGAGCCAGCAAGAGCATCTGTTAGTCAGCAAGTTCAACTGTGAGCCAGCAAGTGCAAGTGTGAGTCAGCAAGTGCTACTGTGAGCCAGCAAGTGCTACTGTGAGCCAGCAAGTGCAACTGTGAGCCAGCAAGTGCAACTGTGAGCCAGCAAGTGCAACTGTGAGTCAGCAAGTGCAACTGTGAGTCAGCAAGTGCAACTGTGAGCCAGCAAGTACAACTGTGAGCCAGCAAGTGCAACTGTGAGCCAGCAATTGCTACTGTGAGCCATCAAAGTGCTACTGTGAGCCAGCAAGTGCAACTGTGAGCCAGCAAGTGCTACTGTGAGCCAGCACGTAACTGTGAGCCAGCAAGAGCAACTGTGAGCCAGCAAGTACAACTGTGAGCCAGCAAGTGCTACTGTGAGCCAGCAAGTGCAACTGTGAGCCAACAAGTGCTACTGTGAGCCAGCAAGTGCTACTGTGAGCCAGCAAGTGCAACTGTGAGCCAGCAAGTGCTACTGTGAGCCAGCAAGTGCAACTGTGAGCCAGCAAGTACAACTGTGAATCAGCAAGTGCAACTGTGAGCCAGTAAGTACAACTGTGAGCCAGCAAGTACAACTGTGAGCCAGCAAGTGCTACTGTGAGCCAGCAAGTGCAACTGTGAGTCACTAAGTACAACTGTGAGCCAGCAAGTGCTACTGTGAGCCAGCAAGTGCTACTGTTAACCAGCAAGTGCTACTGTGAGCCAGCAAGTGCTACTGTGAGCCAGCAATTGCAACTGTGAGCCAGCAAGGGCAACTGTGAGCCAGCAAGTGCTACTGTGAGCCAGCAAGTGCAACTGTGAGCCAGCAAGTGCAACTGTGAGCCAGCAAGTGCTACTGTGAGCCAGCAAGTGTAACTGTGAGCCAGCAAGTGCTTCTGTGAGCCAGCAAGGACAAATATGAGCCAGCAAGTGCAACTGTGGGTCACCAAGCACAACTGTGAGACAGCAAGTACAACTGTGAGCCAGCAAGTGCAACTCTGAGCCAGCAAGTCCTACTGTGAGCCAGCAAGTGCTACTGAGAGCCAGCAAGTGCTACTGTGAGTCACCAAGTACAACTGTGAGCCAGCAAGTGCTACTGTGAGCCAGCAAGTGGAACTGTGAGTCACCAAGTACATCTGTGAGCCAGCATGTGCTACTGTGAGCCAGCAAGTGCTACTGTGAGCCAGCAAGTGCTACTGTAAGCCAGCAAGTGCTACTGTGAGCCAGCAATTGCAACTGTGAGCCAGCAAGTGCAACTGTGAGCCAGCAAGTGCTACTGTGAGCCAGCAAGTGCAACTGTTAGTCACCAAGTACAACTGTGAGCCAGTAGGTGCTACTCTAAGCCAGCAATTGCTACTGTGAGCCAGCAAGTGCTACTGTGAGCCAGCAAGTGCTACTGTGAGCCAGTAATTGCAAGTGTGAGCCAGCAAGGGCAATTGTGAGCCAGCAAGTGCTACTGTGAGCCAGCAAGTGCAACTGTGAGCCAGGAAGTGCAACTGTGATCCAGCAAGTGCTACTGTGAGTCAGGAAGTACAACTGTGAGCCAGCAAGTGCAACTGTGAGTCAGCAAGTGCAACTGTGAGTCGGCTAATGTTACTGTGAGCCAGCAAGTGCAACTGTGAGCCAGCAAGTGCAACTGTAAGCCAGCAAGTGCTACTGCGAGCCAACAAGTGCTACTGTGAGCCAGGAAGTGCAACTGTGAGCCAGCAAGTGCAACTCTGATCCAGCAAGTGCAACTGTGAGTTAGCAAGTGTAACTGTGAGTCACCAAGTACAACTGTGAGCCAGGAAGTACAACTGTGAGCCAGCAAGTGCATCTGTGAGCCAGCAAGTGCAACTGTGAGTCACCAACTACAACTGTGAGCCAGCAAGTGCAACTGTGAGTCACCAAGTACAACTGTGAGTCAGCAAGTACAACTATGAGCTAGCAAGTACAACTGTGAGCCACCAAGTACAACTGTGAGCCAGCAAGTACAACTGTGAGCCAGCAAGTGCAACTGTGAGCCAGCAAGTGCAACTGTGAGTCACCAAGGACAACTGTGAGCCAGCAAGTGCAACTGTGAGTCACCAAGTACAACTGTGAGCCAGCAAGTATAACTGTGAGTCACCAAGTACAACTGTGAGCCAGTAAGTACAACTGTGAGCCAGCAAGTGCAACTGTGAGCCAGCAAGTGCAACTGTGAGCCAGCATTACAACTGTGTGTCAGCAAGTACAACTGTGAGCCAGCAAGTGCTACTGTGAGCCAGCAAGTGCAACTGTGAGCCAGCAAGTACAACTGTGTGTCAGCAAGTACAACTGTGAGCTAGCAAGTGATACTGTGAGCCAGCAACTGCTACCGTGAGCCAGCAAGTGCTAATGTGAGCAAGCAAGTGCAACTGTGAGCCAGCAAGTGCAACTGTGAGCCAGCAAGTGCAACTGTGAGCCAGCAAGTGCAACTGTGAGCCAGCAATTGCAACTGTGAGCCAGCAAGTGCAACTGTGAGTCAGCAAGTACAACTGTGAGCCAGCAAGTGCAAGTGTGAGCCAGCAAGTGCAACCGTGAGCCAGCAAGTGCAACTGTGAGTCAGCAAGTGCAACTGTGAGTTTGCAAGTGCAACTGTGAGCCAGCAAGTGCAACTGTGAGCCAGCAAGTGCAACTGTGAGCCAGCAAGTGCAACTGTGAGTGATCAAGTGCAACTGTGAGCCAGCAAGTGCAACTGTGAGCCAGCAAGTACAACAAGTGCAGAGCCAGCAAGTGCAACTGTGAGTCAGCAAGTGCAACTGTGAGCCAGCAAGTGCAACTGTGAGTACCAGCAAGTGCAACTGTGAGTCAGCAAGTGTGAGCAAATGTGAGCAATAAAGTGCAACTGTGAGCAAAGTGCAACTGTGAGCCAGCAAGTGCAGCACTGTGAGTCAGCAAGTGCAACTGTAAGCCAGCAAGTACAACTGTGAGCCACCAAGTGCAACTGTGAGCCAGCAAGTGCTACTGTGAGCCAGCAAGTCAAACTGTGAGCCAGCAAGTGCAACTGTGAGCCAGCAAGTGCACCTGTGAGCCAGCAAGTGCAACTGTGAGTAAGCAAGTGCAACTGTGAGCCACCAAGTGCATCTGTGAGTCAACAAGTACAACTGCGAGCCAGCAAGTGCAACTGTGAGTCAGCAAGTGCTACTGTGAGCCAGCGAGTACAACTGTGAGCCAGCAAGTGTTACTGTGAGCCAGGAAGGGCAACTGTGAGCCAGCAAGTGCAACTGTGAGCCAGCAAGTGCAACTGTGAGTCAGCAAGTGCAACTGTGAGCCATCAAGTGCAACTGTGGGTCAGCAAGTACAACTGTGAGCCAGCAAGTACAACTGTGAGCCAGCAAGAACAACTGTGAGCCAGCAAGTGCTACTGTGAGCCAGCAAGTGCAACTGTGAGCCAGCAAGTACAACTGTAAGCCAGCAAGTGCTACTGTGAGCCAGCAAGTGCTACTGTGAGCCAGCAAGTGCTACTGTACGCCAGCAAGTGCTACTGTGAGCCAGCAATTGCAACTGTGAGCCAGCAAGTGCAACTGTGAGCCAGCAAGTGCTACTCTGAGCCAGCAAGTGCAACTGTGAGTCACCAAGTACAACTGTGAGCCAGAAAGTGCTACTCTAAGCCAGCAAGTGCTACTGTGAGCCAGCAAGTGCTACTGTGAGCCAGCAAGTGCTACTGTGAGCCAGTAATTGCAACTGTGAGCCAGCAAGGGCAACTGTGAGCCAGCAAGTGCTACTGTGAGCCAGCAAGTGCAACTGTGAGCCAGCAAGTGCAACTGTGATCCAGCAAGTGCTACTGTGAGTCAGGAAGTACAACTATGAGCCAGCAAGTGCAACTGTGAGTCAGCAAGTGCAACTGTGAGTCAGCAAGTGCAACTGTGAGTCAGCAAGTGCAACTGTGAGCCAGCAAGTGCTACTGTGAGCCCGCTAATGGTACTGTGAGTCACCAAGTACAACTGTGAGCCAGGAAGTACAACTGTGAGCCAGCAAGTGCATCTGTGAGCCAGCAAGTGCAACTGTGAGTCACCAAGTACAACTGTGAGCCAGCAAGTGCAACTGTGAGTCACCAAGTACAACTGTGAGTCAGCAAGTACAACTATGAGCCAGCAAGTGCAACTGTGAGTCACCAAGTACAACTGTGAGCCAGCAAGTGCAACTGTGAGCCAGCAAGTGCAACTGTGAGTCACCAAGTACAACTGTGAGCCAGCAAGTGCAACTGTGAGTCACCAAGTACAACTGTGAGCCAGCAAGTGCAACTGTGAGTCACCAAGTACAACTGTGAGTCAGCAAGTACAACTATGAGCCAGCAAGTACAACTGTGAGCCAGCAAGTACAACTGTGAGCCAGCAAGTGCTACTGTGAGCCAGCAAGTACAACAGTGAGCCAGCAAGTGCAACTGTGAGCCAGCAAGTGCAACCGTGAGCCAGAAAGTGCAACTGTGAGTCAGCAAGTACAACTGTGTGTCAGCAAGTACAACTGTGAGCTAGCAAGTGATACTGTGAGCCAGCAACTGCTACTGTGAGCCAGCAAGTGCTAATGTGAGCAAGGAAGTGCAACTGTGAGCCAGCAAGTGCAACTGAGAGGCAGCAAGTGCAACTGTGAGCCAGCAATTGCTACTGTGAGCCAGCAATTGCAACTGTGAGCCAGCAAGTGCAACTGTGAGCCAGAAAGTACAACTGTGAGCCAGCAAGTACAACTGTGAGCCAGCAAGTTCAACTGTGAGCCAGCAAGTGCAACTGTGAGCCAGCAAGTCCAACTGTGAGACAGCAAGTGCAACTGTGAGCAAGCAAGTGCAACTGAGAGCCAGCAAGTGCAACTGTGAGATAGCAAGTGCAACTGTGAGCCAGCAAGTGCTACTGTGAGCCAGCAATTGCAACTGTGAGCCAGGAAGTGCAACTGTGAGCCAGCAAGTACAACAGTGAGCCAGCAAGTGCAACTGTGAGCCAGCAAGTGCTACTGTGAGCCAGCAATTGCAACTGTGAGACAGCAAGTGCAACTGTGAGATACCAAGTGCAACTGTGAGCCAGCAAGTGCTACTGTGAGCCAGCAAGTGCAACTGTGAGCCAGCAAGTGTGTGAGCCAGCAAGTGCAACTGTGAGCCAGCAAGTGCTAACTGTGAGTCAGCAAGTACAACTGTGAGCCAGCAAGTACAACTGTGAGCCAGCAAGTGCAACTGTGAGTCACCAAGTACAACTGTGAGCCAGCAAGTGCTACTGTGAGCCAGCAAGTGCAACTGTGAGCCAGCAAGTGCTACTGTGAGCCAGCAAGTGCTACTGTGAGCCAGCAAGTGCAACTGTGAGCCAGCAAGTGCAACTGTGAGCCAGCAAGTGCAACTGTGAGCCGGCAAGTGCAACTGTGAGTCACCAAGTGTGAGCCAGCAAGTGCAACTGTGAGCCAGCAAGTGCAACTGTGAGCTAGCAAGTGCAACTGTGAGCCAGCAAGTGCAACTCTGAGCCAGCAAGTGCAACTGTGAGACACCAAGTGCAACTGTGAGACAGGAAGTACAACTGTGAGCCAGGAAGTGCAACTGTGAGCCAGCAAGTGCAACTGTGAGCCAGCAAGTACAGTGAGCCAGCAAGTGCAACTGTGAGTCAGCCAGTGCAACTGTGAGCCAGCAAGTGCAACTGTTAGTCAGCAAGTACAACTGTGAGCCAGCAAGTGCAACTGTGAGTCAGCAAGTGCTACTGTGAGCCAGTAAGTGCTACTGCGAGCCAGCAAGTGCTACTGTGAGCCAGCAAGTGCAACTGTGAGGCAGCAAGTGCTACTGTGAGCCAGCAAGTGCTACTATGAGCCAGCAAGTGCTACTGTGAGCCAGCAAGTACAACTGTGACCCAGCAAGTAGTGTGCTACAACTGTGAGCTAAGCCAGCAAGTGCTACTGTGAGCCAGCAAGTGCTACTGTGAGCCAGCAAGTGCTACTGTGAGCCAGCAAGTGCAAGTGTGAGCCAGCAAGGGCAATTGTGAGCCAGCAAGTGCTACTGTGAGCCAGCAAGTGCAACTGTGAGCCAGCAAGTGCAACTGTGATCCAGCAAGTGCTAATGTGAGTCAGGAAGTACAACTGTGAGCCAGCAAGTGCAACTGTGAGTCAGCAAGTGCAACTGTGAGTCGGCTAATGTTACTGTGAGCCAGCAAGTGCAACTGTGAGCCAGCAAGTGCAACTGTAAGCCAGCAAGTGCTACTGTGAGCCAACAAGTGCTACTGTGAGCCAGGAAGTGCAACTGTGAGCCAGCAAGTGCAACTCTGAGCCAGCAAGTGCAACTGTGAGTTAGCAAGTGTAACTGTGAGTCACCAAGTACAACTGTGAGCCAGGAAGTACAACTGTGAGCCAGCAAGTGCATCTGTGAGCCAGCAAGTGCAACTGTGAGTCACCAACTACAACTGTGAGCCAGCAAGTGCAACTGTGAGTCACCAAGTACAACTGTGAGTCAGCAAGTACAACTATGAGCTAGCAAGTACAACTGTGAGCCACCAAGTACAACTGTGAGCCAGCAAGTACAACTGTGAGCCAGCAAGTGCAACTGTGAGCCAGCAAGTGCAACTGTGAGTCACCAAGGACAACTGTGAGCCAGCAAGTGCAACTGTGAGTCACCAAGTACAACTGTGAGCCAGCAAGTATAACTGTGAGTCACCAAGTACAACTGTGAGCCAGTAAGTACAACTGTGAGCCAGCAAGTGCAACTGTGAGCCAGCAAGTGCAACTGTGAGCCAGCATTACAACTGTGTGTCAGCAAGTACAACTGTGAGCCAGCAAGTGCTACTGTGAGCCAGCAAGTGCAACTGTGAGCCAGCAAGTACAACTGTGTGTCAGCAAGTACAACTGTGAGCTAGCAAGTGATACTGTGAGCCAGCAACTGCTACCGTGAGCCAGCAAGTGCTAATGTGAGCAAGCAAGTGCAACTGTGAGCCAGCAAGTGCAACTGTGAGCCAGCAAGTGCAACTGTGAGCCAGCAAGTGCTACTGTGAGCCAGCAATTGCAACTGTGAGCCAGGAAGTGCAACTGTGAGCCAGCAAGTACAACAGTGAGCCAGCAAGTGCAAGTGTGAGCCAGCAAGTGCAACCGTGAGCCAGCAAGTGCAACTGTGAGTCAGCAAGTGCAACTGTGAGTTTGCAAGTGCAACTGTGAGCCAGCAAGTGCAACTGTGAGCCAGCAAGTGCAACTGTGAGCCAGCAAGTGCAACTGTGAGCCAGCAATTGCAACTGTGAGCCAGGAAGTGCAACTGTGAGCCAGCAAGTACAACAGTGAGACAGCAAGTGCAACTGTGAGCCAGCAAGTGCAACCGTGAGCCAGCAAGTGCAACTGTGAGTCAGCAAGTGCAAATGTGAGTTTGCAAGTGCAATTGTGAGCCAGCAAGTGCAACTGTGAACCAGCAAGTGCAACTGTGAGCCAGCAAGTGCTACTGTGAGCCAGCAAGTGCTACTGTGAGCCAGCAAGTGCAACTGTGAGCCAGCAAGAGCAACTGTGAGCCAGCAAGTGCAACTGTAAGTCAGCAAGTGCAACTGTGAGAAAGCAAGTGCAACTCTGAGTCAGCAAGTACAACTATGAGCCAGCAAGTGCAACTGTGAGTCAGCAAGTACTACTGTGAGCCAGCAAGTGCTACTGTGAGCAATCAAGTGCAACTGTGAGCCAGCAAGTGCAACTGTGAGCCAGCAAGTGCAACTGTGAGTCAGCAAGTGCAACTGTGAGTCAGCAAGTGCAACTGTAAGCCAGCAAGTACAACTGTGAGCCACCAAGTGCAACTGTGAGCCAGCAAGTGCTACTGTTAGCCAGCAAGTGCTACTGTGAGCCAGCAAGTGCAACGGTGAGCTAGCAAGTGCAACTGTGAGCCAGCAAGTGCAACTGTGAGTAAGCAAGTGCAACTGTGAGCCACCAAGTGCATCTGTGAGTCAACAAGTACAACTGCGAGCCAGCAAGTGCAACTGTGAGTCAGCAAGTGCTACTGTGAGCCAGCGAGTACAACTGTGAGCCAGCAAGTGTTACTGTGAGCCAGGAAGGGCAACTGTGAGCCAGCAAGTGCAACTGTGAGCCAGCAAGTGCAACTGTGAGTCAGCAAGTGCAACTGTGAGCCATCAAGTGCAACTGTGGGTCAGCAAGTACAACTGTGAGCCAGCAAGTACAACTGTGAGCCAGCAAGAACAACTGTGAGCCAGCAAGTGCTACTGTGAGCCAGCAAGTGCAACTGTGAGCCAGCAAGTACAACTGTAAGCCAGCAAGTGCTACTGTGAGCCAGCAAGTGCTACTGTGAGCCAGCAAGTGCTACTGTAAGCCAGCAAGTGCTACTGTGAGCCAGCAATTGCAACTGTGAGCCAGCAAGTGCAACTGTGAGCCAGCAAGTGCTACTCTGAGCCAGCAAGTGCAACTGTGAGTCACCAAGTACAACTGTGAGCCAGAAAGTGCTACTCTAAGCCAGCAAGTGCTACTGTGAGCCAGCAAGTGCTACTGTGAGCCAGCAAGTGCTACTGTGAGCCAGTAATTGCAACTGTGAGCCAGCAAGGGCAACTGTGAGCCAGCAAGTGCTACTGTGAGCCAGCAAGTGCAACTGTGAGCCAGCAAGTGCAACTGTGATCCAGCAAGTGCTACTGTGAGTCAGGAAGTACAACTATGAGCCAGCAAGTGCAACTGTGAGTCAGCAAGTGCAACTGTGAGTCAGCAAGTCCAACTGTGAGTCAGCAAGTGCAACTGTGAGTCAGCAAGTGCAACTGTGAGTCGGCTAATGTTACTGTGAGTCACCAAGTACAACTGTGAGCCAGGAAGTACAACTGTGAGCCAGCAAGTGCATCTGTGAGCCAGCAAGTGCAACTGTGAGTCACCAAGTACAACTGTGAGCCAGCAAGTGCAACTGTGAGTCACCAAGTACAACTGTGAGTCAGCAAGTACAACTATGAGCTAGCAAGTACAACTGTGAGCCACCAAGTACATCTGTGAGCAAGCGAGTACAACTGTGAGCCAGCAAGTGCAACTGTGAGCCAGCAAGTGCAACTGTGAGTCACCAAGGACAACTGTGAGCCAGCAAGTGCAACTGTGAGTCACCAAGTACAACTGTGAGTCAGCAAGCGCAACTGTGAGTCATCAAGTACAACTCTGAGTCACCAAGTACAACTGTGAGCCAGTAAGTACAACTGTGAGCCAGCAAGTGCAACTGTGAGCCAGCAAGTGCTACTGTGAGCCAGCAAGTACAACTGTGAGCAAGCAAGTACAACTGTGAGCCAGCAAGTGCTACTTTGAGCCAGCAAGTGCAACTGTGAGCCAGCAAGTACAACTGTGTGTCAGCAAGTACAACTGTGAGCTAGCAAGTGATACTGTGAGCCAGCAAGTGGTACCGTGAGCCAGCAAGTGCTAATGTGAGCAAGCAAGTGCAACTGTGAGCCAGCAAGTGCAACTTTGAGTCAGCAAGTGCAACTGTGAACCAGCAAGTGCTACTGTGAGCCAGCAATTGCAACTGTGAGCCAGAAAGTGCAACTGTGAGCCAGCAAGTACAACAGTGAGCCAGCAAGTGCAAGTGTGAGCCAGCAAGTGCAACCGTGAGCCAGCAAGTGCAACTGTGAGTCAGCAAGTGCAACTGTGAGTTTGCAAGTGCAACTGTGAGCCAGCAAGTGCAACTGTGAGCCAGCAAGTGCAACTGTGAGATAGCAAGTGCAACTGTGAGCCAGCAAGTGCTACTGTGAGCCAGCAATTGCAACTGTGAGCCAGGAAGTGCAACTGTGAGCCAGCAAGTACAACAGTGAGCCAGCAAGTGCAACTGTGAGCCAGCAAGTGCAACCGTGAGCCAGCAAGTGCAACTGTGAGTCAGCAAGTGCAACTGTGAGTTTACAAGTGCAATTGTGAGCCAGCAAGTGCTACTGTGAGCCAGCAAGTGCAACTGTGAGCCAGCAAGTGCAACTGTGAGCCAGCAAGTGCAACTGTGAGTCAGCAAGTGCAACTGTGAGAAAGCAAGTGCAACTCTGAGTCAGCAAGTACAACTATGAGCCAGCAAGTGCAACTGTGAGTCAGCAAGTGCTACTGTGAGCCAGCAAGTGCTACTGTGAGCAATCAAGTGCAACTGTGAGCCAGGAAGTGCAACTGTGAGCCAGCAAGTGCAACTGTGAGTCAGCAAGTGCAACTGTGAGTCAGCAAGTGCAACTGTGAGCCAGCAAGTACAACTGTGAGCCACCAAGTGCAACTGTGAGCCAGCAAGTGCTACTGTTAGCCAGCAAGTGTTACTGTGAGCCAGCAAGTGCAACGGTGAGCCAGCAAGTGCAACTGTGAGCCAGCAAGTGCAACTGTGAATAAGCAAGTGCAACTGTGAGCCACCAAGTGCAACTGTGAGTCAGCAAGTACAACTGCGAGCCAGGAAGTGCAACTGTGAGTCAGCAAGTGCTACTGTGAGCCAGCAAGTACAACTGTGAGCCAGCAAGTGTTACTGAGAACCAGGAAGGGCAACTGTGAGCCAGCAAGTGCAACTGTGAGCCAGCAAGTGCAACTGTGAGTCAGCAAGTGCAACTGTGAGCCATCAAGTGCAACTGTGAGTCAGCAAGTACAACTGTGAGCCAGCAAGTACAACTGTGAGCCAGCAAGAACAACTGTGAGCCAGCAAGTGCAACTGTGAGCCAGCAAGTACAACTGTAAGCCAGCAAGTGCTACTGTGAGCAAGCAAGTGCTACTGTGAGCCAGGAATTACAACTGTGAGCCAGCAAGTGCTACTGTGAGCCAGCAAGTGCAACTGTGAGCCAGCAAGTACAACTGTGAGCCAGCAAGTGCTACTGTGAGCCAGCAAGTGCTACTGTGAGACAGCAAGTGCAACTGTGAGCCAGCAAGTGCAACTGTGAGCCAGCAAGAGCAACTGTGAGCCAGCAAGTGCTACTGTGAGCCAGCAAGTGCGACTGTGAGTCAGCAAGTACAACTGTGAGCCAGCAAGTGCAACTGTGAGCCGGAAAGTACAACTGTGAGTCAGTAAGTACAACTGTGAGCCAGCAAGTGCTGCTGTGAGCCAACAATTGCTACTGTAAGCCAGCAATTGCAACTGTGAGCCAGCAAGTGCTACTGTGAGCCAGCAAGTGCAAGTGTGAGCCAATAAGTGCAACTGTGAGCCAGCAAGTGCTACTGTGAGCCAGCAAGTGCAACTGTGAGCCAGCAAGTGCAACTGTGAGCCAGCAATTACAACTGTGAGCCAGGAAGAGCAACTGTGAGTCAGCAAGTGCAACTGTGAGCCAGCAAGTGCAACTGTGAGCCAGCAAGTGATACTGTGAGTCTGCAAGTACAACTGTGAGCCAGTAAGTGCAACTGTGAGCCAGCAAGTACAACTGTGAGTCAGGAAGTACAACTGTGAGCCAGCAAGTGCTACTGTGAGCCAGCAAGTGCTACTGTGAACCAGCAAGTGCTACCGTGAGCCAACAAGTGCTACTGTGAGCCAGCAAGTGCTACTGTGAGCAAGCCAGTGCAACTGTGAGCGAGCAAGTGCAACTGTGAGCCAGCAAATGCAACTGTGAGCCAGCAAGTGCTACTGTGAGCCAGCAAGTACAACTGTGAGCCACCAAGTGCAACTGTGAGTCAGCAAGTGCAACTGTGAGTCAGCAAGTGCAACTGTGAGCCAGCAAGTACAACTGTGAGCCAGCAAGTGCAACTGTGAGCCAGCAAGTGCAACTGTGGGTCAGCAAGTGCAACTGTGAGCCAGCAAGTGCAACTGTGAGTCAGCAAGTATAACTGTGAGCCAGCAAGTGCAACTGTGAGTCAGCAAGTGCTACTGTGAGCCAGCAAGTGCAACTGTGAGCCAGCAAGTGCAACTGTGAGCCAGCAAATGCAACTGTGAGCCAGCAAGTGCAACTGTGAGTCAGCATGATAACTGTGAGCCATCAAGTGCAACTATGAGACAGTAAGTGCAACTGTGAGCCAGCAAGTGCAACTGTGAGACAGCAAGTACAACTGTGAGCCAGCAAGTGCAACTGTGAGCCGGAAAGTACAACTGTGAGTCAGTAAGTACAACTGTGAGCCAGCAAGTGCTGCTGTGAGCCAGCAAGTGCTACTGTAAGCCCGCAAGTGCAACTGTGAGCCAGCAAGTGCTACTGTGAGCCAGCAAGTGCAACTGTGAGCCAATATGTGCAACTGTGAGCCAGCAAGTGCTACTGTGAGCCAGTAAGTGCAACTGTGAGCCAGCAAGTGCAACTGTGAGCCAGCAATTACAACTGTGAGCCAGGAAGAGCAACTGTGAGTCAGCAAGTGCAACTGTGAGCCAGCAAGTGCAACTGTGAGCCAGCAAGTGCTACTGTGAGTCTGCAAGTACAACTGTGAGCCAGCAAGTGCAACTGTGAGCCAGCAAGTACAACTGTGAGTCAGGAAGTACAACTGTGAGCCAGCAAGTGCTACTGTGAACCAGCAAGTGCTACCGTGAGCCAGCAAGTGCTACTGAGAGCCACCAAGTGCTACTGTGAGCAAGCCAGTGCAACTGTGAGCGAGCAAGTGCAAGTGTGAGCCAGCAAGTGCAACTGTGAGCCAGCAAGTGCTACTGTGAGCCAGCAAGTACAACTGTGAGCCAGCAAGTGCAACTGTGAGTCAGCAAGTGCAACTGTGAGTCAGCAAGTGCAACTGTGAGCCAGCAAGTACAACTGTGAGCCAGCAAGTGCAACTGTGAGCTAGCAAGTGCTACTCTGAGCCAGCAAGTGCTACTGTGAGCCAGCAAGTGCAACTGTGAGCCAGCAAGTGCAACTATGGGTCAGCAAGTGCAACTGTGAGCCAGCAAGTGCAACTGTGAGTCAGCAAGTATAACTGTGAGCCAGCAACTGCAACTGTGAGTCAGCAAGTGCTACTGTGAGCCAGCAAGTGCAATTGTGAGCCAGCAAGTGCAACTGTGAGCCAGCAAATGCAACTGTGAGCCAGCAAGTGTAACTGTGAGTCAGCATGATAACTGTGAGCCATCAAGTGCAACTATGAGACAGCAAGTGCAACTGTAAGCCAGCAAGTGCAACTGTGAGTCAGCAAGTGCAACTGTGAGCCAGGAAGTGCAACTGTGAGTCAGCAAGTACAACTGTGAGCCAGCAAGTGCAACTGTGAGTAAGCAAGTGCTACTGTGAGCAAGCAAGTGCTACTGTGAGCCAGCAAGTGCAAGTGTGAGCCAGCAAGTGCTACTGTGAGCCAGCAAGTGCTACTGTGAGTCAGGAAGGGCAACTTTGAGTCAGCTAGTGGAACTGTGAGCCAGCAAGTGCAACTGTGAGTCAGCAAGTGCAACTGTGAGCCAGCAATTACAACTGTGAGCCAGCAAGAACAACTGTGGGCCAGCAATTACAACTGTGAGCCAGCAAGAACAACTGTGAGCCAGCAAGTGCAACTGTGAGCCATGAAGTACAACTGTGGGCCAGCAAGTGCTACTGTGAGATAGCAAGTGCTACTGTGAGCCAGGAAGAACAACTGTGAGACAGCAAGTGCTACTCTGAGCCAGCAAGTGCAACTGTGAGCCAGCAATTACAACTGTGAGCCAGCAAGTGCTACTGTGAGCCAGCAAGTGCTACTGTGAGCCAGAAAGTGCAACTGTGAGCCAGCAAGTACAACTGTGAGCCAGCAAGTGCAACTGTGAGTCACCAAGCACACCTGTGAGCCAGCAAGTACAACTGTGAGCCAGCAAGTGCAACTGTGAGCCAGCAAGTGCTACTGTGAACCAGAAAGTGCTACTGTGAGCCAGCAAGTGCAACTGTGAGCCAGAAAGAGCAACTGTGAGCCAGAAAGTGCAACTGTGAGTCAGCAAGTGCAACTGTGAGCCTCCAAGTGCAACTGTGAGTCAGCAAGTACAACTGCGAGCCAGCAAGTGCTACTAAGAGTCAGCAAGTGCCACCGTGAGCCAGCAAGTACAACTGTGAGCCAGAAAGTGCTACTGTGAGCCAGGAAGGGCAACTGTGAGCCAGCAAGTGCAACTGTGAGCCAGCAAGTGCAACTATGAGTCAGCAAGAGCAACTGTGAGCCATCAAGTGCAACTGTGATTCAGCAAGTACAACTGTGAGCCAGCAAGTACAATTGTGAGCCAGCAAGAACAACTGTGAGCCAGCAAGTGCTACTGTGAGCCAGCAAGTGCAGCTGTGAGCCAGCAATTACAACTGTAAGCCAGCAAGTGCTACTGTGAGCAAGCATGTGCTACTGTGACCCAGGAAGTACAACTGTGAGCCAGCAAGTGCTAGTCTGAGCCAGCAAGAGCAACTGTGAGCCAGCAAGTACAACTGTGAGCCAGCAAGTGCAACTGTGAGCCAGCAAGTGCTACTGTGAGCCAGCAAGTACAACTGCGAGCCAGGAAGTGCAACTGTGAGCCAGTAAGTGCTACTGTGAGCCAGAAAGTACAACTGTGAGCCAGCAAGTGCTACTGTGAGCCAGCAATTGCAGCTGTGAGCCAGCAAGTGCAACTGCGAGCCAGCAAGTGCTACTGTGAGCCAGCAAGTGCGACTGTGAGTCAGCAAGTACAACTTTGAGTCAGAAAGTGCAACAGTGAGCCAGCAAGTACAACTGTGAGTCAGTAAGTACAACTGTGAGCCAGCAAGTGCTACTGTGAGCCAGCAAGTGCTACTGTAAGCCAGAAAGTGCAACTGTGAGCAAGCCAGTGCTATTTTGAGCCAGCAAGTGCAACTGTGAGCCAATAAGTGCAACTGTGAGCCAGCAAGTGCTACTGTGAGCCAGCAAGTGCAACTGTGAGCCAGCAATTACAACTGTGATCCAGGAAGAGCAACTGTGAGTCAGCAAGTGCAACTGTGAGACAGCAAATGCAACTGTGAGCCAGCAAGTGCTACTGTGAGTCTGCAAGTACAACTGTGAGTCAGCAAGTGCAACTGTGAGCCAGCAAGTACAACTGTGAGTCAGGAAGTACAACTGTGAGCCAGCAAGTGCTACTGTGAGCCAGCAAGTGCAACTGTGAGCCAGCAAGTGCAACTGTGAGCCAGCAAGTACTACTGTGAGCCAGCAAGAGCAACTGTGAGCCAGCAAGTGCAACTGTGAGCCAGCAGGTACAACTGTGAGCCAGCAAGTGCAACTGTGAGCCAGCAAGTGCTACTGTGAGCCAGTAAGTGCAACTGTGAGCCAGCAAGTGCAACTGTGAGCCAGCAAGTGCAACTGTGAGTCAGCATGATAAATGTGAGTCAGCAATTGCAACTGTGAGCCAGCAAGAACCACTGTGAGCCAGCAAGTGCAACTGTGAGCCATCAAGTGCTACTGTGAGCCAGCAAGTGCTACTGAGAGCCAGCAAGTGCAACTAAGAGTCAGAAAGTGCAACTGTGAGCCAGCAAGTGCAACTGTGAGTCAGCAAGTGCAACTGTGAGCCAGCAAGTGCAACTGTGAGTCAGCAAGTACAACTGTGAGCCAGCAAGTGCAGCTGTGAGTAAGCAAGTGCTACTGTGAGCCAGAAAGTGCTACTGTGAGCCTGCAAGTGCAACTGTGAGCCAGCAAGTGCTACTGTGAGCCAGCAAGTGCTACTGTGAGTCAGGAAGGGCAACTGTGAGTCAGCAAGTGGAACTGTGAGCCAGCAAGTGCAACTGTGAGTGAGCAAGTGCAACTGTGAGCCATCAAGCGCAACTGTGAGTCAGAAAGTACAACTGTGAGCCAGCAATTACAACTGTGAGCCAGCAAGAACAACTGTGAGCCAGCAAGTGCTACTGTGAGCAAGCAAGTGCAACTCTGAGCCATCATGTACAACTGTGAGCCAGCAAGTGCTACTGTGAGCCAGCAAGTGCTACTGTGAGCCAGGAAGAACAACTGTGAGACAGCAAGTGCTACTCTGAGCCAGCAAGTGCAACTGTAAGCCAGCAATTACAACTGTGAGCTAGCAAGTGCTACTGTGAGCCAGCAAATGCTACTGTGAGCCAGCAAGTTCAACTGTGAGCCAGCAAGTGCTACTGTGAGCCAGCATGTACAACTGTGAGCCAGCAAGTGCAACTGTGAGTCACCATGTGCAACTGTGAGCCAGCAAGTACAACTGTGAGCCAGCAAGTGCAACTGTTAGCCAGCAATAACAACTGTGAGCCAGCAAGTGCTACTGTGAGCCAGCAAGTGCAAGTGTGAGCCAGCAAGTACAACTGTAAGCCAGCAAGTGCTACTGTGAGCAAGCAAGTGCTACTGTGAGCCAGGAAGTACAACTGTGAGCCAGCTAGTGCTAGTCTGAGCCAGCAAGTGCTACTGTGAGCCAGAAAGTGCAACTGTGAGCCAGCAAGTGCAACTGTGAGCCAGCAAGTGCTACTGTGAGCCAGCAAGTACGACTGTGATTCAGCAAGTACAACTTTGAGCCAGAAAGTGCAACTGTGAGCCAGCAAGTACAACTGTGAGTCAGTAAGTACAACTGTGAGCCAGCAAGTGCTACTGTGAGCCAGCAAGTGCTACTGTAAGCCAGCAAGTGCAACTGTGAGCAAGCAAGTGCTACTGTGAGCCAGCAAGTGCAACTGTGAGCCAATAAGTGCAACTGTGAGTCAGCATGATAACTGTGAGCCATCAAGTGCAACTATGAGACAGCAAGTGCAACTGTGAGCCAGCAAGTGCAACTGTGAGTCAGCAAGTGCAACTGTGAGCCAGGAAGTGCAACTGTGAGTCAGCAGATACAACTGTGAGCCAGCAAGTGCAACTGTGAGTAAGCAAGTGCTACTTTGAGCCAGCAAGTGCTACTGTGAGCCAGCAAGTGCAACTGTGAGCCAGCAAGTGCTACTGTGAGCCAGCAAGTGCTACTGTGAGTCAGGAAGGGCAACTGTGAGTCAGCAAGTGGAACTGTGAGCCAGCAAGTGCAACTGTGAGTCAGCAAGTGCAACTGTGAGCCATCAAGTGCAACTGTGAGTCAGCAAGTACAACTGTGTGCCAGAAATTACAACTGTGAGCCAGCAAGAACAACTTTCAGCCAGGAAGTGCTACTGTGAGCCAGCAAGTGCAACTGTGAGCCATCAAGTACAACTGTGAGCCAGCATGTGCTACTGTGAGCCAGCAAGTGCTACTGTGAGCCAGGAAGAACAACTGTGAGCCAGCAAGTGCTACTCTGAGCCAGCAAGTGCAACTGTGAGCCAGCAATTACAACTGTGAGCCAGCAAGTGCTACTGTGAGCAAGCAAGTGCTATTGTGAGCCAGCAAGTGCTACCGTGAGCCAGCAAGTGCTACTGTTAGCCAGCAAGTGCTACTGTGAGCAAGCAAGTGGAACTGTGAGCCAGCAAGTGCAACTGTGAGCCAGCAAGTGCAACTGTGAGTCAGCATGATAACTGTGAGTCAGCAATTGCAACTGTTAGCCAGCAGGTGCAACTGTGAGCCAGCAAGTGCAACTGTGAGCCAGCAATTCCTACTGTGAGCCAGCAAGTGCAACTGTGAGCCAGCAAGTGCAACTGTGAGCCAGAAAGTGCAACTGTGAGTCAGCCTGATAACTGTGAGTCAGCAATTGCAACTGTGAGCCAGAAAGAACAACTCTGAGCCAGCAAGTGCAACTGTGAGCCAGCAAGTGCTACTGTGAGCCACCAAGTGCTACTGTGAGCCAGCAAGTGCAACTAAGAGTCAGTAAGTGCAACTGTGAGCCAGCAAGTGCTACTGTGAGCCAGCAAGTGCAACTGTGAGCCAGCAAGTGCAACTGTGAGCCAGCAAGTGCAACTGTGAGTCAGCATGATAACTGTGAGTCAGCAATTGCAACTGTGAGCCAGCAAGAACCACTGTGAGCCAGCAAGTGCAACGGTTAGCCAGCAAGTGCGACTGTGAGCCAGCAAGTGCTACTGTGAGCCAGCAAGTGCAACTAAGAGTCAGCAAGTGCAACTGTGAGCCAGCAAGTGCAACTGCGAGTCAGCAAGTGCAACTGTGAGCCAGCAAGTGCAACTGTGAGCCAGCAAGTGCTACTGTGAGCCAGAAAGTGCAACTGTGAGCCAGCAAGTGCAACTGTGAGCCAGCAAGTGCAACTGTGAGTCAGCATGATAACTGTGAGTCAGCAATTGCAACTGTGAGCCAGAAAGAACCACTGTGAGCCAGCAAGTGCAACTAAGAGTCAGCAATTGCAACTGTGAGCCAGCAAGTGCAACTGTGAGTCAGCAAGTGCAACTGTGAGCCAGCAAGTGCAACTGTGAGTCAGCAAGTACAACTGTGAGCCAGCAAGTGCAACTGTGAGTCGGCAAGTGCTACTGTGAGCCAGCAAGTGCTACTGTGAGCCAGCAAGTGCAACTGTGAGCCAGCAAGTGCTACTCTGAGCCAGCAAGTGCTACTGTGAGTCAGGAAGGGCAACTGTGAGTCAGAAAGTGGAACTGTGAGCCAGCAAGTGCAACTGTGAGTCAGCAAGTGCAACTGTGAGCCATCAAGTGCAACTGTGAGTGAGCAAGTACAACTGTGTGCCAGCAATTACAACTGTGAGCCAGCAAGAACAACTGTGAGCCAGCAAGTGCTACTGTGAGCCAGCAAGTGCAACTGTCAGCCTTCAAGTACATCTGTGAGCCAGCAAGTGCTACTGTGAGCTAGCAAGTGCTACTGTAAGCCAGGAAGAACAACTGTGAGCCAGCAAGTGCTACTCTGAGCCAGCAAGTGCAACTGTGAGCCAGCAATTACAACTGTGAGCCAGCAAGTGCTACTGCGAGCCAGCAAGTGCTACTGTGAGCCAGCAAGTGCAACTGTGAGCCAGCAAGTGCTACTGTGAGCCAGCAAGTACAACTGTGAGCCAGCAAGTGCAACTGTGAGTCACCAAGCACAACTGTGAGCCAGCAAGTACAACTGTGAGCCAGCAAGTGCAACTGTGAGCCAGCAAGTGCTACTGTGAGCCAGCAAGTGCAACTGTGAGCCAGCAAGTGCAACTGTGAGCCAGCAAGTACAACTGTGAGCCAGCAAGTGCAACTGTGAGCTAGCAAGTGCTACTGTGAGCCAGCAAGTGCTACTCTGAGCCAGCAAGTGCTACTGTGAGCCAGCAAATACAACTGTGAGCCAGCAAGTGCAACTGTGAGTCAGCAAGTGCAACTGTGAGTCAGCAAGTGCAACTGTGAGCCAGCAAGTACAACTGTGAGAAAGCAAGTGCAACTGTGAGCTAGCAAGTGCTACTGTGAGCCAGCAAGTGCTACTGTGAGCCAGCAAGTGCAACTCTGAGCCAGCAAGTGCAACTGTGGGTAAGCAAGTGCAACTGTGAGCCAGCAAGTGCAACTGTGAGTCAGCAAGTATAACTGTGAGCCAGCAAGAGCAACTGTGAGTCAGCAAGTGCTACTGTGAGCCAGCAAGTGCAACTGTGAGCCAGCAACTGCAACTGTGAGCCAGCAAATGCAACTGTGAGCCAGCAAGTGCAACTGTGAGTCAGCATGATAACTGTGAGCCAGCAAGTGCAACTATGAGACAGCAAGTGCAACTGTGAGCCAGCAAGTGCAACTGTGAGTCAGCAAGTGCAACTGTGAGCCAGCAAGTGCAACTGTGACTCAGCAAGTACAACTGTGAGCCAGCAAGTGCAGCTGTGAGTAAGCAAGTGCTACTGTGAGCCAGCAAGTGCTACTGTGAGCCAGCAAGTGCAACTGTGAGCCAGCAAGTGCTACTGTGAGCCAGCAAGTGCTACTGTGAGTCAGGAAGGGCAACTGTGAGTCAGCAAGTGGAACTGTGAGCCAGCATGTGCAACTGTGAGTGAGCAAGTGCAACTGTGAGCCATCAAGCGCAACTGTGAGTCAGCAAGTACAACTGTGAGCCAGCAATTACAACTGTGAGCCAGCAAGAACAACTGTGAGCCAGCAAGTGCTACTGTGAGCAAGCAAGTGCAACTGTGAGCCATCAAGTACAACTGTGAGCCAGCAAGTGCTACTGTGAGCCAGCTAGTGCTACTGTGAGCCAGGAAGAACAACTGTGAGACAGCAAGTGCTACTCTGAGCCAGCAAGTGCAACTGTAAGCCAGCAATTACAACTGTGAGCCAGCAATTGCTACTGTGAGCCAGCAAGTGCAACTGTGAGTCACAAAGCACACCTGAGAGCCAGCAAGTACAACTGTGAGCCAGCAAGTGCAACTGTGAGCCAGCAAATGCTACTGTGAGCAAGCAAGTGCTACTGTGAGCCAGCAAGTGCAACTGTGAGTCACCAAGTGCAACTGTGAGCCAGCAAGTACAATTGTGAGCCAGCAAGTGCAACTGTGAGCCAGCAAGTGCTACTGTGAGCCAGCAAATGCTACTGTGAGCAAGCAAGTGCAACTGTGAGCCAGCAAGTGCAACTGTGAGTTAGAAAGTGCAACTGTGAGCCACCAAGTGCAACTGTGAGTCAGCAAGTACAACTTCGAGCCAGGAAGTGCAACTGTGAGTCAGCAAGTGCTACTGTGAGCCACCAAGTACAAATGTGAGCCAGCAAGTGCTACTGTGAGCGAGGAAGGTCAACTGTGAGCCAGCAAGTGCAACTGTGAGCCAGCAAGTGCAACTGTGAGTCAGCAAGTGCAACTGTGAGCCATCAAGTGGAACTGCGATTCAGCAAGTACAACTGTGAGCCAGCAAGTACAATTGTGAGCCATCAAGAACAACTGTGAGCCAGCAAGTGCTACTCTGAGCCAGCAAGTGCAACTGTGAGCCAGCAAGTACAACTGTAAGCCAGCAAGTGCTACTGTGAGCAAGCAAGTGCTACTGTGAGCCAGGAAGTACAACTGTGAGCCAGCTAGTGCTAGTCTGAGCCAGCAAGTGCAACTCTGAGCCAGCAAGTACAACTGTGAGCCAGCAAGTGCTACTGTGAGCCAGCAAGTGCTACTGTGAGACAGCAAGTGCAACTGTGAGCCAGCAAGTGCTACTGTGAGCCAGAAAGTGCAACTGTGAGCCAGCAAGTGCAACTGTGAGCCAGCAATTACAACTGTGAGCCAGCAAGTGCTACTGTGAGCCAATAAGTGCAACTGTGAGCCAGCAAGTGCTACTGCGAGCCAGCAAGTGCAACTGTGAGCCAGCAAGTGCAACTGTGAGCCAGCAATTACAACTGTGAGCCAGCAAGTGCTACTGTGAGCCAGCAAGTACGACTGTGAGTCAGCAAGTACAACTTTGAGCCAGAAAGTGCAACTGTGAGCCAGAAAGTACAACTGCGAGTCAGTAAGTACAACTGTGAGCCAGCAAGCGCTACTGTGAGCCAGCAAGTGCTACTGTAAGCCAGCAAGTGCAACTGTGAGCAAGCAAGTGCTACTGTGAGCCAGCAAGTGCAACTGTGAGCCAATAGGTGCAACTGTGAGCCAGCAAGTGCTACTGTGAGCCAGCAAGTGCAACTGTGAGCCAGCAAGTGCAACTGTGAGCCATCAATTACAACTGTGAGCCAGCAAGTGCAACTGTGAGCCAGCAAGTGCTACTGTGAGCCAGCAAGTGCTACTGTGAGCCAGGAAGAACAACTGTGAGCCAGCAAGTGCTACTCTTAGCCAGCAAGTGCAACTGTGAGCCAGCAATTACAACTGTGAGTCAGCAAGTGCTACTGTGAGCCAGCAAGTGCTACTGTGAGCCAGAAAGTGCTACCGTGAGCCAGCAAGTGCAACTGTGAGCCAGCAAGTGCTACTGTGAGCAAGCAAGTGCAACTGTGAGCCAGCAAGTGCATCTGTGAGCCAGAAAGTGCAACTGTGAGCCAGCAAGTGCTACTGCGAGCCAGCAAGTGCAACTGTGAGCCAGCAAGTTCAACTGTGAGCCAGCAAGTGCTACTGTGAGCCAGCAAGTGCAACTGTGAGCCAGCAAGTGCAACTGTGAGTCAGCAAGTGCAAGTGTGAGCCATCAAGTGCAACTGTGAGTCAGCAAGTACAACTGTGTGCCAGCAATTACAACTGTGAGCCAGCAAGAACAACTGTGAGGCAGCAAGTGCTACTGTGAGCCAGCAAGTGCTACTGTGAGCCAGGAAGAACAACTGTGAGCCAGCAAGTGCTACTCTGAGCCAGCAAGTGCAACTGTGAGCCAGCAATTACAACTGTGAGCCAGCAAGTGCAACTGTGAGTCAGCAAGTGCAACTGTGAGCCATCAAGTGCAACTGTGAGTCAGCAAGTACAACTGTGTGCCAGCAATTACAACTGTGAGCCAGGAAAAACAACTGTGAGCCAGCAAGTGCTACTGTGATCCAGCAAGTGCTACTGTGAGCCAGGAAGAACAACTGTGAGCCAGCAAGTGCTACTGTGAGCCAGCAAGTGCTACTGAGAGCCAGCAAGTGCAACTGTGAGTCACCAAGTAAAACTGTGAGCAAGTAAGTGCTACTCTAAGCCAGCAAGTGCTACTGTCAGCCAGCAAGTGCTACTGTGAACCAGAAAGTGCTACTGTGAGCCAGCAATTGCAACTGTGAGCCAGCAAGGGCAACTGTGAGCTAGCAAGTGCTACTGTGAGCCAGCAAGTGCAACTGTGAGCCAGCAAGTGCAACTGTGATCCAGCAAGTGCTACTGTGAGTTAGGAAGTACAACTGTGAGCCAGCAAGTGCAACTGTGAGTCAGCAAGTGCAACTGTGAGTCAGCAAGTGCAACTGTGAGTCAACAAGTGCAACTGTGAGTCGGCTAGTGTTACTGTGAGCCAGCAAGTGCAACTGTGAGCCAGCAAGTGCAACTGTAAGCAAGCAAGTGCTACTGTGAGCCAACAAGTGCTACTGTGAGCCAGGAAGTGCAACTGTGAGCCAGCAAGTGCAACTCTGAGTCAGCAAGTGCAACTGTGAGTCAGCAAGTGCAACTGTGAGTCACCAAGTACAACTGTGAGCCAGGAAGTACAACTGTGAGCCAGCAAGTGCATCTGTGAGCCAGCAAGTGCAACTGTGAGTCACCAAGTACAACTGTGAGCCAGCAAGTGCAACTGTGAGTCACCAAGTACAACTGTGAGTCAGCAAGTACAACTATGAGCTAGCAAGTACAACTGTGAGCCACCAAGTACAACTGTGAGCCAGCAAGTACAACTGTGCGCCAGCAAGTGCAACTGTGAGCCAGCAAGTGCAACTGTGAGTCAGCAAGTACAACTGTGAGCCAGCAAGTGCAACTGTGAGTCACCAAGTACAACTGTGAGTCAGCAAGTGCAACTGTGTGTCATCAAGTACAACTGTGAGTCACCAAGTACAATTGTGAGCCAGTAAGTACAACTGTGAGCCAGCAAGTGCAACTGTGAGCCAGCAAGTGCTACTGTGAGCCAGCAAGTACAACTGTGAGCCAGCAAGTACAACTGTGAGCCAGCAAGTGCTACTGTGAGCCAGCAAGTGCAACTGTGAGCCAGCAAGTACAACTGTGTGTCAGCAAGTACAACTGTGAGCTAGCAAGTGATACTGTGAGCCAGCAACTGCTACCGTGAGCCAGCAAGTGCTAATGTGAGCAAGCAAGTGCATCTGTGAGCTAGCAAGTGCAACTGTGAGGCAGCAAGTGCAACTGTGAGCCAGCAATTGCTACTGTGAGCCAGCAATTGCAACTGTGAGCCAGGAAGTGCAACTGTGAGCCAGCAAGTACAACAGTGAGCCAGCAAGTGCAACTGTGAGCCAGCAAGTGCAACCGTGAGCCAGCAAGTGCAACTGTGAGTCAGCAAGTGCAACTGTGAGTTTGCAAGTGCAACTGTGAGCCAGCAAGTGCAACTGTGAGCCAGCAAGTGCAACTGTGAGCCAGAAAGTGAAACTGTGAGCCAGCAAGTGCTACTGTGAGCCAGTAATTGCAACTGTGAGCCAGGAAGTGCAACTGTGAGATAGCAAGTACAACAGTGAGCCAGCAAGTGCAACTGTGAGCCAGCAAGTGCAACCGTTAGCCAGCAAATGCAACTGTGAGTCAGCAAGTACAACTGTGAGTTTGCAAGTGCAATTGTGAGCCAGCAAGTGCAACTGTGAGCCAGCAAGTGCAACTGTGAGCCAGCAAGTGCTACTGTGAGCCAGTAAGTGCTACTGTGAGCCAGCAAGTGCAACTGTGAGCCAGCAAGTGCAACTGTGAGCCAGCAAGTGCAACCGTGAGTCAGCAAGTGCAACTGTGAGAAAGCAAGTGCAACTCTGAGTCAGCAAGTACAACTATGAGCCAGCAAGTGCAACTGTGAGTCAGCAAGTGCAACTGTGAGCCAGCAAGTGCTACTGTGAGCCAGCAAGTGCAACGGTGAGCCAGCAAGTGCAACTGTGAGCCAGCAAGTGCAACTGTGTGTAAGCAAGTGCAACTGTGAGCCACCAAGTGCAACTGTGAGTCAGCAAGTACAGCTGCGAGCCAGCAAGTGCAACTGAGAGTCAGCAAGTGCTATTGTGAGCCAGCAAGTACAACTGTGAGCCAGCAAGTGTTACTGTGAGCCAGGAAGGGCAACTGTGAGCCAGCAAGTGCAACGGTGAGCCAGCAAGTGCAACTGTGAGTCAGCAAGTGCAACTGTGAGCCATCAAGTGCAACTGTGAGTCAGCAAGTACAACTGTGAGCCAGCAAGTACAACTGTGAGCCAGCAAGTGCTACTGTGAGCCAGCAAGTGCAACTGTGAGCCAGGAAGTACAACTGTAAGCCAGCAAGTGCTACTGTGAGCAAGCAAGTGCTACTGTGAGCCAGGAATTACAACTGTGAGCCAGCAAGTGCTACTGTGAGCCAGCAAGTGCAACTGTGAGCCAGGAAGTAAAACTGTAAGCCAGCAAGTGCTACTGTGAGCAAACAAGTGCTACTGTGAGCCAGGAATTACAACTGTGAGCCAGCAAGTGCTAATGTGAGCCAGCAAGTGCAACTGTGAGCCAGCAAGTACAACTGTGAGCCAGCAAGTGCTACTGTGAGCCAGAAAGTGCTACTGTGAGACAGCAAGTGCAACTGTGAGCCAGCAAGTGGAACTGTGAGTCGCCAAGCACAACTGTGAGCCAGCAAGTACAACTGTGAGCCAGCAAGTGCAACTGTGAGCCAGCAAGTGCAACTGTGAGCCAGCAAGTGCAACTGTGAGCAGCAAGTGCTACTGTGAGCCAGCAAGTGCGACTGTGAGTCAGCAAGTACAACTGTGAGCCAGCAAGTGCAACTGTGAGCCAGCAAGTACAACTGTGAGTCAGTAAGTACAACTGTGAGCCAGCAAGTGCTGCTGTGAGCCAGCAAGTGCTACTGTAAGCCAGCAAGTGCAACTGTGAGCCAGCAAGTGCTACTGTGAGCCAGCAAGTGCAACTGTGAGCCAATAAGTGCAACTGTGAGCCAGCAAGTGCTACTGTGAGCCAGCAAGTGCAACTGTGAGCCAGCAAGTGCAACTGTGAGCCAGCAATTACAACTGTGAGCCAGGAAGAGCAACTGTGAGTCAGCAAGTGCAACTGTGAGCCAGAAAGTGCAACTGTGAGCCAGCAAGTGCTACCGTGAGTCTGCAAGTACAACTGTGAGTCAGCAAGTGCAACTGTGAGCCAGCAAGTACAACTGTGAGTCAGGAAGTACAACTGTGAGCCAGCAAGTGCTACTGTGAGCCAGCAAATGCTACTGTGAACCAGCAAGTGCTACCGTGAGCCAGCAAGTGCTACTCTGAGCCAGCAAGTGCTACTGTGAGCAAGCCAGTGCAACTGTGAGCCAGCAAGTGCAACTGTGAGCCAGCAAGTGCAACTGTGAGCCAGCAAGTGCAACTGTGAGCCAGGAAGTGCAACTGTGAGCCAGCAAGTGCAACTGTGAGCCAGCAAGTGCTACTGTGAGCCAGCAAGTGCAACTGTGAGCCAGCAAGTGCTACTGTGAGCCAGCAAGTACAACTGTGAGCCAGCAAGTGCAACTGTGAGTCAGCAAGTGCAACTGTGAGTCAGCAAGTGCAACTGTGAGCCAGCAAGTACAGCTGTGAGCCAGCAAGTGCAACTGTGAGCTAGCAAGTGCTACTGTGAGCCAGCAAGTGCTACTGTGAGCCAGCAAGTGCAACTGTGAGCCAGCAAGTGCAACTGTGGGTCAGCAAGTTCAACTGTGAGCCAGCAAGTGCAACTGTGAGTCAGCAAGTATAACTGTGAGCCAGCAAGAGCAACTGTGAGTCAACAAGTGCTACTGTGAGCCAGCAAGTGCAACTGTGAGCCAGCAAGTGCAACTGTGAGCCAGCAAATGCAACTGTGAGCCAGCAAGTGCAACTGTGAGTCAGCATGATAACTGTGAGCCAGCAAGTGCAACTATGAGACAGCAAGTGCAACTGTGAGCCAGCAAGTGCAACTGTGAGTCAGCAAGTGCAACTGTGAGCCAGCAAGTGCTGCTGTGAGCCAGCAAGTGCTACTGTAAGCCAGCAAGTGCAACTGTGAGCAAAGTGTGTGAGTCCAGCAAGGGCTACAACTGTGAGCCAGCAAGTGCAACTGTGAGTCAGCAAGTGCAACTGTGAGCCAGCAAGTGCAACTGTGAGCAAAGTGCAACTGTGAGCCAGCAAGTGCAACTGTGAGCCAGCAAGTGCTACTGTGAGCCACCAAGTGCAACTGTGAGCCAGCAAAAACAACTGTGAGCCGGCAAAAACAACTGTTAGCCAGCAAGTGCTACTGTGTTCCAGCAAGTGCTACTGTGAGCCAGGAAGAACAACTGTGAGCCAGCAAGTGCTACTGTGAGCCAGCAAGTGCTACTGTGTTCCAGCAAGTGCTACTGTGAGCCAGGAAGAACAACTGTGAGCCAGCAAGTGCTACTGTGAGCCAGCAAGTGCAACTATGAGCCAGCAAGTGCTACTGTGAGCCAGCAAGTACAACTGTGACCCAGCAAGTGTAACTGTGAGTCACCAAGTGCAACTGTGAGCCAGCAAGCTCTGAGCCAAGTGCAACTGTGAGCCAGCAAGTGCAACTGTGAGCCAGCAAGTGCAACTGTGAGCCAGCAAGTGCAACTGTGAGCCAGCAAGTGCAACTGTGAGCCAGCAAGTGCAACTGTGAGCCAGCAAGTGCTACTGTGAGCCAGCAAGTGCAACTGTGAGCCAGCAAGTGCAACTGTGAGCCAGCAAGTGCAACTGTGAGCCAGCAAGTGCAACTGTGAGCCAGCAAGTGCAACTGTGAGCCAGCAAGTGCAACTGTGAGCCAGCAAGTGCAACTGTGAGCCAGCAAGTGCAACTGTGAGCCAGCAAGTGCAACTGTGAGCCAGCAAGTGCTACTGTGAGCCAGCAAGTGCAACTGTGAGCCAGCAAGTGCAACTGTGAGCCAGCAAGTGCAACTGTGAGCAGCAACTGCAACTGTGAGACAGCAAGTGCAACTGTGAGCCAGCAAGTGCAACTGTGAGTCAGCAAGTACAACTGTGAGCCAGCAAGTGCAACTGTGAGTCAGCAAGTGCTACTGTGAGCCAGCAAGTGCTACTGTGAGCCAGCAAGTGCAACTGTGAGCCAGCAAGTGCTACTGTGAGCCAGCAAGTGCTACTGTGAGTCAGGATGGGCAACTGTGAGTCATCAAGTGGAACTGTGAGCCAGCAAGTGCAACTGTGAGTCAGCAAGTGCAACTGTGAGCCATCAAGTGCAACTGTGAGTCAGCAAGTACAACTGTGAGCCAGCAATTGCAACTGTGACCCAGCAAGAACAACTGTGAGCCAGCAAGTGCTACTGTGAGCCAGGAAGTGCAACTGTGAGCCATCAAGTACAACTGTGAGCCAGCAAGTGCTACTGTGAGCCAGCAAGTGCTACTGTGAGCCTGGAAGAACAACTGTGAGCCAGCAAGTGCTACTCTGAGCCAGCAAGTGCAACTGTGAGCCAGCAATTACAACTGTGAGCCAGCAAGTGCTACTGTGAGCCAGCAAGTGCTACTGTAAGCCAGCAAGTGCAACTGTGAGCCAGCAAGTGCTACTGTGAGCCAGCAAGTGCAACTGTGAGCCAGCAAGTGCAACTGTGAGTCACAAAGCACACCTGAGAGCCAGCAAGTACAACTGTGAGCCAGCAAGTGCAACTGTGAGCCAGCAAATGCTACTGTGAGAGAGCAAGTGCTACTGTGAGCCAGCAAGTGCAACTGTGAGTCACCAAGTGCAACTGTGAGCCAGCAAGTACAACTGTGAGCCAGCAAGTGCAACTGTGAGCCAGCAAGTGCTACTGTGAGCCAGCAAGTGCTACTGTGAGCCAACAAGTGCAACTGTGAGCCAGCAATTGCAACTGTGAGCCAGCAAGTGCAACTGTGAGTCAGCAAGAGCAACTCTGAGCCACCAAGTGCAACTGTGAGTCAGAAAGTACAACTGCGAGCCAGCAAGTGCAACTGTGAGTCAGCAAGTGCTACCCTGAGCCAGCAAGTACAACTGTGAGCCAGCAAGTGCTACTGTGAGCCAGGAAGGGCAACTGTGAGCCAGCAAGTGCAACTGTGAGCCTGCAAGTGCAACTGTGAGTCAGCAAGTGCAACTGTGAGCCATCAAGTGCAACTGTGAGTCAGCAAGTACAACTGTGAGCCTGCAAGTACAACTGTGAGCCAGCAAGAACAACTGTGAGCCAGCAAGTGCTACTGTGAGCCAGCAAGTGCAACTGTGAGCCAGCAAGTACAACTGTAAGCCAGCAAGTGCTACTGTGAGCAAGCAAGTGCTACTGTGAGCCAGGAAGTACAACTGTGAGCCAGCAAGTGCTAGTCTAAGCCAGCAAGAGCAACTGTGAGCCAGCAAGTATAACTGTGAGCCAGCAAGTGCTCCTGTGAGCCAGCAAGTGCTACTGTGAGACAGCAAGTGCAACTGTGAGTCAGCAAGTGCTACTGTGAGCCAGCAAGTACAACTGTGAGCCAGCAAGTGCAACTGTGAGTCGCCAAGCACAACCGTGAGCCAGCAAGTACAACTGTGAGCCAGCAAGTAGCAAGTGCTACTGTGAGCCAGCAAGTGCTACTGTGAGCCAGCAAGTGCAACTGTGAGCCAGCAAGTGCAACTGTGAGCCAGCAAGTACTGTGTGCCAGCAAGTGCTAACTGTGAGACAGTGCAACTGTGAGCGCAAGTGCTGTGAGTCAGCAAGTGCACTGTGAGCCACTGTGAGCCAGCAAGTGCAGTGCAACTGTGAGCAAGCAAGTGCAACTGTGAGCCAGCAAGTACAACTGTGAGCCAGCAAGTGCTACTTTGAGCCAGGAAGTGCTACTGTAAGCCAGCAAGTGCAACTGTGAGTCACCAAGTGCAACTGTGAGCAAGCAAGTGCAACTGTGAGCCAGCAAGTACAACTGTGAGCCAGCAAGTGCTACTCTGAGCCAGCAAGTGCTACTGTGAGCCAGCAAGTGCAACTGTGAGTCACCAAGTGCAACTGTGAGCCAGCAAGTACAACTGTGAGCCAGAAAATGCAACTGTGAGCCAGCAAGTGCTACTGTGAGCCAGCAAGTGCTACTGTGAGCCAGCAAGTGCAACTGTGAGCCAGTTGGTGCAACTGTGAGCCAGCAAGTGCAACTGTGAGTCAGCAAGTGCAACTGTGAGCCACCAAGTGCAACTATGAGTCAGCAAGTACAACTGCAAGCCAGCAAGTGCAACTGTGAGTCAGCAAGTACAACTGCGAGCCAGCAAGTGCTACTGTGAGCCAGCAAGTACAACTGTGAGCCAGCAAGTGCTACTGTGAGCCAGGAAGGGCAAATGTGAGGCAGCAAGTGCAACTGTGAGCCAGCAAGCGCAACTGTGAGTCAGCAAGTGCAACTGTGAGCCATCAAGTGCAACTGTGAATCAGCAAGTACAACTGTGAGCCAGCAAGAACAACTGTGAGCCAGCAAGTGCTACTGTGAGCCAGCAAGTGCAACTGTGAGCCAGCAAGTACAACTGTAAGCTAGCAAGTGCTACTGTGAGCAAGCAAGTGCTACTGTGAGCCAGGAAGTGCAACTGTGAGCCAGCAAGTGCTACTCTGAGCCAGCAAGTGCAACTGTGAGCCAGCAAGTACAACTGTGAGCCAGCAAGTGCTACTGTGAGCCAGCAAGTGCTATTGTGAGACAGCAAGTGCAACTGTGAGCCAGCAAGTACTACTGTGAGCCAGCAAGTACAACTGTGAGCCAGCAAGTGCAACTGTGAGTCGCCAAGCACAACTGTGAGCCAGCAAGTACAACTGTGAGCCAGCAAGTGCAATTGTGAGCCAGCAAGTGCTACTGTGAGCCAGCAAGTGCAACTGTGAGCCAGCAAGTGCAACTGTGAGCCAGCAAGTGCTACTGAGAGCCAGCAAGTGCAACTGTGAGCCAGCAAGTACAACTGTGAGTCAGTAAGTACAACAGTGAGCCAGCAAGTGCTACTGTGAGCCAGCAAGTGCTACTGTAAGCCAGCAAGTGCAACTGTGAGCCAGCAAGTGCTACTGTGAGCCAGCAAGCACCACTGTGAGCCAGCAAGTGCAACTGTGAGCCAGCATGTGCAACTGTGAGCCAGCAAGTGCAACTACTGTGAGCCAAGTGCAACTGTGCAGCAAGTGCTGTGAGCCAGCAAGTGCAACTGTGAGCCATCAAGGACAACTGTGAGCCAGCAAATGCAACTGTGAGCCAGCAAGTGCAACTGTGAGCCAGCAAGTGCAACTGTGAGTCAGCAAGTGCTACTGTGAGCCAGCAAGTGCAACTGTGAGCCAGCAAGTGCAACTGTGAGCCAGCAAGTGCTACTGTGAGCCAGCAAGTGCAACTGTGAGCCAGCAAGTGCTACTGTGAGCCAGCAAGTGCAACTGTGAGCCAGCAAGTGCAACTGTGAGCCAGCAAGTGCAACTGTGAGTCAGCATGATAACCCTGAGTCAGCAATTGCAACTCTGAGCCAGCAAGTACCACTGTGAGCCAGCAAGTGCAACTGTGAGCCAGCAAGTGCTACTGTGAGCCAGCAAGTGCTACTGTGAGCCAGCAAGTGCAACTAAGAGACAGCAACTGCAACTGTGAGCTAGCAAGTGCAACTGTGAGACAGCAAGTGCGACTGTGAGCCAGCAAGTGCAACTGTGAGTCAGCAATTACAACTGTGAGCCAGCAAGTGCAACTGTGAGTCAGCAAGTGCTACTGCGAGCCAGCAAGTGCTACTGTGAGCCAGCAAGTGCAACTGTGAGGCAGCAAGTGCTACTGTGAGCCAGCAAGTGCTACTGTGAGTCAGGATGGGCAACTGTGAGTCATCAAGTGGAACTGTGAGCCAGCAAGTGCAACTGTGAGTCAGCAAGTGCAACTGTGAGCCATCAAGTGCAACTGTGAGTCAGCAAGTACAACTCTGAGCCAGCAATTGCAACTGTGAGCCAGCAAGAACAACTGTGAGCCAGCAAGTGCTACTGTGAGCCAGGAAGTGCAACTGTGAGCCATCAAGTACATCTGTGAGCCAGCAAGTGCTACTGTGAGCCAGCAAGTGCTACTGTGAGCCTGGAAGAACAACTGTGAGCCAGCAAGTGCTACTCTGAGCCAGCAAGTGCAACTCTGAGCCAGCAATTACAACTGTGAGCCAGCAAGTGCTACTGTGAGCCAGCAAGTGCTACTGTAAGCCAGCAAGTGCAACTGTGAGCCAGCAAGTGCTACTGTGAGCCAGCAAGTACAACTGTGAGCCAGCAAGTGCAACTGTGAGTCACCAAGCACAACTGTGAGCCAGCAAGTACAAGTGTGAGCCAGCAAGTGCAACTGTGAGCCAGCAAATGCTACTGTGAGAGAGCAAGTGCTACTGTGAGCCAGCAAGTGCAACTGTGAGTCACCAAGTGCAACTGTGAGCCAGCAAGTACAACTGTGAGCCAGCAAGTGCAACTGTGAGCCAGCAAGTGCTACTGTGAGTCAGCAAGTGCTACTGTGAGCCAACAAGTGCAACTGTGAGCCAGCAATTGCAACTGTGAGCCAGCAAGTGCAACTGTGAGTCAGCAAGAGCAACTCTGAGACACCAAGTGCAACTGTGAGTCAGAAAGTACAACTGCGAGCCAGCAAGTGCAACTGTGAGTCAGCAAGTGCTACCGTGAGCCAGCAAGTACAAGTGTGAGCCAGCAAGTGCTACTGTGAGCCAGGAAGGGCAACTGTGAGCCAGCAAGTGCAACTGTGAGCCAGCAAGTGCAACTGTGAGTCAGCAAGTGCAACTGTGAGCCATCAAGTGCAACTGTGAGTCAGCAAGTACAACTGTGAGCCTGCAAGTACAACTGTGAGCCAGCAAGAACAACTGTGAGCCAGCAAGTGCTACTGTGAGCCAGCAAGTGCAACTGTGAGCCAGCAAGTACAACTGTAAGCCAGCAAGTGCTACTGTGAGCAAGCAAGTGCTACTGTGAGCCAGGAAGTACAACTGTGAGCCAGCAAGTGCTAGTCTAAGCCAGCAAGAGCAACTGTGAGCCAGCAAGTATAACTGTGAGCCAGCAAGTGCTCCTGTGAGCCAGCAAGTGCTACTGTGAGACAGCAAGTGCAACTGTGAGTCAGCAAGTGCTACTGTGAGCCAGCAAGTACAACTGTGAGCCAGCAAGTGCAACTGTGAGTCGCCAAGCACAACCGTGAGCCAGCAAGTACAACTGTGAGCCAGCAAGTGCAACTGTGAGCCAGCAAGTGCTACTGTGAGCCAGCAAGTGCAACTGTGAGCCAGCTAGTCCAACTGTGTGCCAGCAAGTGCTACTGTGAGACAGCAAGTGCGACTGTGAGTCAGCAAGTACAACTGTGAGCCAGAAAGTGCAACTGTGAGCCAGCAAGTACAACTGTGAGTCAGTAAGTACAACTGTGAGCCAGGAAGTGCTACTTTGAGACAGGAAGTGCTACTGTAAGCAAGCAAGTGCAACTGTGAGTCACCAAGTGCAACTGTGAGCCAGCAAGTACAACTGTGAGCCAGCAAGTGCTACTCTGAGCCAGCAAGTGCTACTCTGAGCAAGAAAGTGCTACTGTGAGCCAGCAAGTGCAACTGTGAGTCACCAAGTGCAACTGTGAGCCAGCAAGTACAACTGTGAGCCAGAAAATGCAACTGTGAGCCAGCAAGTGCTACTGTGAGCCAGCAAGTGCTACTGTGAGCCAGCAAGTGCAACTGTGAGCCAGCTGGTGCAACTGTGAGCCAGCAAGTGCAACTGTGAGTCAGCAAGTGCAACTGTGAGCCACCAAGTGCAACTATGAGTCAGCAAGTACAACTGCAAGCCAGCAAGTGCAACTGTGAGTCAGCAAGTACAACTGCGAGCCAGCAAGTGCTACTGTGAGCCAGCAAGTACAACTGTGAGCCAGCAAGTGCTACTGTGATCCAGGAAGGGCAAATGTGAGGCAGCTAGTGCAACTGTGAGCCAGCAAGCGCAACTGTGAGTCAGCAAGTGCAACTGTGAGCCATCAAGTGCAACTGTGAATCAGCAAGTACAACTGTGAGCCAGCAAGAACAACTGTGAGCCAGCAAGTGCTACTGTGAGCCAGCAAGTGCAACTGTGAGCCAGCAAGTACAACTGTAAGCTAGCAAGTGCTACTGTGAGCAAGCAAGTGCTACTGTGAGCCAGGAAGTGCAACTGTGAGCCAGCAAGTGCTACTCTGAGCCAGCAAGTGCAACTGTGAGCCAGCAAGTACAACTGTGAGCCAGCAAGTGCTACTGTGAGCCAGCAAGTGCTATTGTGAGACAGCAAGTGCAACTGTGAGCCAGCAAGTACTACTGTGAGCCAGCAAGTACAACTGTGAGCCAGCAAGTGCAACTGTGAGTCGCCAAGCACAACTGTGAGCCAGCAAGTGCTACTGTGAGCCAGCAAGTGCAACTGTGAGCCAGCAAGTGCAACTGTGAGCCATCAAGGACAACTGTGAGCCAGCAAGTGCAACTGTGAGTCAGCCAGTGCAACTGTGAGCCAGCAAGTGCAACTGTTAGTCAGCAAGTACAACTGTGAGCCAGCAAGTGCAACTGTGAGTCAGCAAGTGCTACTGTGAGCCAGTAAGTGCTACTGTGAGCCAGCAAGTGCAACTGTGAGCCAGCAAGTACAACTGTGAGCTAGCAAGTGCTACTCTGAGTTTGCAAGTGCAACTGTGAGCCAGCAAGTGCAACTGTGAGCCAGCAAGTACAACTGTGAGCTAGCAAGTGCTACTGTGAGTTTGCAAGTGCAACTGTGAGTCAGCAAGTGCAACTGTGAGCCATCAAGGACAACTGTGAGCCAGCAAGTGCAACTGTGAGCCATCAAGGACAACTGTGAGCCAGCAAATGCAACTGTGAGCCAGCAAGTGCAACTGTGAGCCAGCAAGTACAACTGTGAGCTAGCAAGTGCTACTGTGAGTTTGCAAGTGCAACTGTGAGTCAGCAAGTGCAACTGTGAGCCAGCAAGTGCAACTGTGAGTCAGCAAGTACAACTGTGAGCCAGCAAGTGCAACTGTGAGCCAGCAAGTGCTACTGTGAGCCAGCAAGTGCAACTGTGAGCCAGCAAGTACAACTGTGAGCTAGCAAGTGCTACTCTGAGTTTGCAAGTGCAACTGTGAGCCAGCAAGTGCAACTGTGAGCCAGCAAGTACAACTGTGAGCCAGCAAGTGCTACTGTGAGTTTGCAAGTGCAACTGTGAGCCAGCAAGTGCAACTGTGAGCCAGCAACTGCAACTGTGAGCCAGCAAGTGCTTCTGTGAGCCAGCAAGTGCTACTGTGAGCCAGCAAGTGCAACTGTGAGCCAGCAAGTACAACTGTGATCCAGCAAGTGCAACTGTGAGTCAGCAAGTGCAACTCTGAGAAAGCAAGTGCAACTCTGAGTCAGGAAGTACAACTGTGAGCCAGGAATTGCAACTGTGAGTCAGCAAGTGCTACTGTGAGCCAGCAAGTGCTACTGTGAGCAAGCAAGTGCAACTGTGAGCCAGCAAGTGCATCTGTGAGCCAGCAAGTGCAACTGTGAGTCAGCAAGTGCAACTGTGAGTCAGCAAGTGCAACTGTGAGCCAGCAAGTACAACTGTGAGCCAGCAAGTGCAACTGTGAGGCAGCAAGTGCTACTATGAGCCAGCAAGTGCTACTATGAGCCAGCAAGTGCAACGGTGAGCCAGCAAGTGCAACTGTGAGCCACCAAGTGCAACTGTGAGTAAGCAAGTGCAACTGTGAGCCACCAAGTGCAACTGTGAGTCAGCAAGTACAACTGCGTGCCAGCAAGTGCAACTGTGAGTCAGCAAGTGCTACTATGATCCAGCAAGTACAACTGTGAGCCAGCAAGTGCTACTGTGAGCCAGGAAGGGCAACTGTGAGCCAGCAAGTGCAACTGTGAGCCAGCAAGTGCAACTGTGAGCCAGCAAGTGCAACTGTGAGTCAGCAAGTGCAACTGTTAGCCATCAAGTGCAACTGTGAGCCAGCAAGTACAACTGTGAGCCAGCAAGAACAACTGTGAACCAGCAAGTGCTACTGTGAGCCAGCAAGTGCAACTGTGAGCAAGCAAGTACAACTGTAAGCCAGCAAGTGCTACTGTCATCAATCAAGTGCTACTGTGAGCCAGGAAGTACAACTGTGACCCAGCAAGTGCTACTCTGAGCCAGCAAGTGCAACTGTGAGCCAGCAAGTACAACTGTGAGCCAGCAAGTGCTACTGTGAGCCAGCAAGTGCTTCTGTGAGACAGCAAGTGCAACTGTGAGCCAGCAAGTGCTACTGTGAGCCAGCAAGTACAACTGGAAGCCAGCAAGTGCAACTGTGAGTCGCCAAGCACAACTGTGAGCCAGCAAGTACAACTGTGAGTCAGCAAGTGCAACTGTGAGCCAGCAAGTGCTACTGTGAGCCAGCAAGTGCAATTGTGAGCCAGCAAGTGCTACTGTGAGTCAGCAAGTACAACTGTGAGCCAGCAAGTGCTACTGTGAGCCAGGAAGTGCTACTGAGAATCAGCAAGTACAACTGTGAGCCAGCAAGTGCAACTGTGAGCCAGCAAGTACAACTGTGAGTCAGGAAGTACAACTGTGTGCCAGGAAGTGTTACTGTGAGCCAGCAAGTGCTACTGTGAGCCAGCAAGTGCAACTGTGAGCCAGCAAGTGCTACTGTGAGCCAGCAAGTGCAGCTGTGAGCCAGCAAGTGCAACTGAGAGCCAGCAAGTGCTACTGTGAGCCAGCAAGTGCAACTCTGAGCCAGCAAGTGCTATTGTGAGCCAGCAAGTACAACTGTGAGCCAGCAAGTGCTACTGTGAGCCAGCAAGTGCTACTGTGAGCCAGGAAGTACAACTGTGAGCCAGCAAGTGCTACTGTGAGCCAGCAAGTACAACTGTGAGCCAGCAAGTGCTACTGTGAGCCAGCAAGTGCTACTGTGAGCCAGCAAGTGCAACTGTGAGCCAGCAAGTGCTGCTGTGAGCCAGCAAGTACAACTGTGAACCAGCAAGTGCTACTGAGAGCCAGAAAGTGCTACTGTGAGCCAGCAAGTGCGACTGTGAGCCAGCAATTACAATTGTGAGCCAACAAGTGCAACTGTGAGTCACCAAGTACAACTGTGAGCCAGCAAGTGCAACTGTGAGCCATCAAGTGCTACTGTGAGCCAGCAAGTACAACTGTGAGCCAGCAAGTGCAACTGTGAGCCAGCAAGTGCTACTGTGAGCCAGCAAGTACAACTGTGAGCCAGCAAGTGCTACATTGAGCCAGCGAGTGCTACTGTGAGTCAGTAAGTACAACTGTTAGCCAGCAAGTGCAACTATGAGCCAGCAAGTACAACTGTGAGTCAGGAAGTACAACTGTGTGCCAGGAAGTGCTACTGTGAGCCACCAAGTGCTACTGTGAGCCAGCAAGTGCAACTGTGAGCCAGCAAGTGCTACTGTGAGCCAGCAAGTGCAACTGTGAGCCAGCAAGTGCAACTGTGAGCCAGCAAGTGCTACTGTGAGCCAGCAAGTGCAACTGTGAGCCAGCAAGTGCTACTGTGAGCCAGCAAGTGCAACTCTGAGGCAGCAAGTGCAACTGTGAGCCAGCAATTGCTACTGTGAGCCAGGAAGTGCAACTGTGAGCCAGCATGTGCGACTGTGAGCCAGCAAGTACAACTGTGAGCCAGCAAGTGCAACTGTGAGCCAGCAAGTGCTACTGTGAGCCAGCAAGTGCTACTGTGAGCCTGCAAGTGCAACTGTGAGCCAGCAAGTGCAACTGTGAGCCAGCAAGTGCAACTGTGAGCAAGCAAGTGCTACTGTGTTTTACTTATTTTGCCCGACATGTGCATCATGCACAAGCATGTCCAAACACCTCACACTTAAAAGACAGAAACGCTTGACGATATTTCTGGTGGCTTCGTGGTTAACGCTCTCGCTTCACACGGTGAGGGCCTGGGTTCGATTCCCAGCCAGAGTAGAAACATTGGGCGTGTTTCTTTCCACCTGTTGTCTATGTTCCCCATCAGTAAAATGGGTACCTGGGTGTTAGTCGACTGGTGTGGGTCGCATCCTGGGACACTGACCTAAGGAGGCCTGGTCATAGACCGGGCCGTGGGGGCGTTGACCCCGGAACTCTCTCCAGGTAAACTCCAGGTAATATCATGGAATTACCCTGATAACTGCAATCAAGTCTGTTCCAGACTTTCGCTTGGCCAACTTCATGGGACTGAGAAATTACCTGGGTGCACTAAATTGGGATGACCTGACTTTGGGTGAGGTAGGTGGTGTTGGTTGCCGATATGACGTGTTTCAGAACATAGTTCTAGCTGCTCAGACAACTTTTGTTCCGAGTAGGGAAATTAGATCTAACAGAAATAATCCCAAATGGACAAACAATAGATGAAAACATCTCATTGGTCAAAAGAAAGGCACATATAGGCGTATCAAAAGAGGGGATGGGCAGTTAAGAAATCAATATATTCAATTAAAGAGAGATATAAAAAAAAAGGAATAAGAAAAGCAAAAAGGGATTATGAGGCTAAAGTCGCAAGTGATTCGAAGGTTTCTTTCATGTATACAGAAGTAAGATTAGGGACGAGATAGGTCCACTTAAGAGTAACTCTGGTCAAATCACTGATAAGGAAATGTGTGAACTTCTCAATACCTACCTTCTCTCAGTTTTTATTCAGGAAGATACTAAGGAAATTTCAGAAACATTAAATTATGTACAACAGGACGATAATAAACTATGCACTATCGGTCACATGGTCCTCAGACAAATAGAGAAATTAAAACCTAGTAAATCCCCAGGCCCTGATGAACTGTTTGCAAGGGTGTTAAAGGAATATAAAGAGGAACTTAGCATACCTTTGGCTAATCTTTTTAACATATCACTACAAACTGGCATAGTGCCTGATAAGTGGAAAATGGCAAATGTAATACCTATTTACAAGGCAGGTGACAGGTCCTTATAAGGCAGGTGACAGGTCCTTATAAGGCAGGTGACAGGTCCTTATAAGGCAGGTGACAGGTCCTTAGCTTCGAACTATAGACCAATAAGACTTACCTTTACCTTTACCTTTACCTTTACCTTTACCTTAGTTGGAAAATTTATGGAATCAATAATTGCCGAAGCAGTTCGTAGCCATCTTGAAAGGCATAAACTGACTAACGAATCTTAACACGGTTTTACAAAGGGGCGTTCCTGTCTTATGAATTTACTAACTTTCTTCACTAAGGTGTTTGAGGAGGTAGATCATGGTAATGAATATGATATTGTGTATATGGACTTCAGTAAGGCTTTCGACAGAGTTACACATCAGAGGCTATTGAGGAAACACGGAATAGGAGGAGAAATTTTTTCCTATGTAGAGGCATGGTTGACAAATAGGCAGCAGAGAGTTTGCATAATTGGGGAGAAATCAGAATGGGGGCACGTCACAAGCGGTGTTCCACAGGGGTCAGTGTTGGGCCCCTTGTTGTTCACAATTTATGCAAGCGACATAGATGAGGGAACAAATAGCGACATGAGTAAATTTGCTGATGACACCAAGATAGGCCGTCCAATTCATTCTAATGAGGACATTAGAGCACTCCAGGATGATTTGAATAGACTGATGCAGTGGTCGGAGAAGTGGCAGATGCAGTTTAATATAGACTAATGCAAAGTTTTAAATTTTGGACAGTATAATAACCATGTCACATATAAACTAAATATTGCAAAACTTAATATTACGGATTGCGAAAAGGATTTAGGAGTTCTGGTTAGCAGTAATCTGAAACCAAGACAACAGTGTATAAGTGTTGGCAATAAAGCTAACAGAATAATTTGCCTTCGTTTCAAGAAGTATATATAACAGTAGTCCTCAGGCAGATTTTGGATAGGCTTCATTTAGATTATGCTGCACAGTTCTGGTCATCGTATTACAAAATGGATATAAATGCACTGAAAATCGTACAAAGGAAGAAGACAAAGTTGATCCCATGTATCAGAAATCTTGACTATGAGGATAAACTGAAGGCCCTGAATCTGCACTCGGTAGAAAGGCACAGAAGTAGGATGGGGGGGGGTTGATTGAGGGGTATAAATGGAAAACAGGAATTAAAGGGGCATGCTAAAAATATATAGGAAAGACAATACTTGCAGCAGTGCCAACGTCTAATGGTGTAATGTGTGCCAGCGTCTAATGGTGTAATGTGTGCCAGCGTCTAATGGTGTAATGTGTGCCAGCGTCTAATGGTGTAATGTGTGCCAGCGTCTAATGGTGTAATGTGTGCCAACGTCTAATGGTGTAATGTGTGCCAGCGTCTAATGGTGTAATGTGTGCTAGAGTCTACTGGTGAAACGTGTGCCAGCTTCTACTAGTGTAATGTGTGCCAGCTTCTCCTGGCGTAATGTGTAAATGCGTCTACTGGAAATGCGTCTACTGGTGTAATGTGTGCCAGCGTCTACTGATGTAACGTGTGCCAAAATCTACTGGTCTAATATGTCCCAGCGTCTATTGGTGTAAGGTGTGCCAGCGTCTACTGGTGTAACGTGTGCCAGAGACTACTGGTGTAATGTGTGCCAGCGTCTACTGACGTAATGTGTATCAGAGTCTACTGGTGTTATGTGTGCCAGAGTCTACTAATGTAACGTGTGCCAGCGTCTACTGATGAAACGTGTGCCAGCGTCTACTGGTGTAATGTGCGCCAGCGTCTACTAGTGTAATGTGTGTCAGCGTCTACTGATGTAAAGTGTGCCAGCGTCTACTGGTATAATGTGTGCCAGCGTCTACTGATGTAACGTGTGCCAGCGTCTACTGGTGAAATGTGTGCTAGCTTCTACTGGTGTAACGTGTGCCAGCGTCTACTGGTATAATGTGTACCAGCGTCTACTGATGAAATGTGTGGCAGCGTCTACAGGTGTAATATGCGCCAGCGTCTACTGGTGTAACGTGTGCCAGCGTCTATTGGTGCAATGTGTGCCAGCGTCTACTGGTGTAATGTGTGCCAGCGTCTACTGGTGTAATGTGTGCCAGCGTTTACTGGTGTAATGTGTGCCAGCGTCTACTGGTGTAACGTGTGCCAGCGTCTACTGGTGTAATGTGTGCCAGCGTCTACTGGTGAAACGTGTGCCAGCGTCTACAGGTGTGACGTGTGCCAGCGACTGCTGGTGTAATGAGTGCCAGCGTCTACTGATGTAATGTGTGCCAGTGTCTACAGGTATAATGAGTTCCAGCGTCTACAGATGTAACGTGTGCCAGCGTCTACTGGTGAAATGTGTGCCAGCTTCTACTGGTGTAACGTGTGCCAGCGTCTACTGGTATAATGTGTGCCAGCGACTACTGGTGTAATGTGTGCCAGCGTCTATTGATGTAACGAGTGCTAGTGTCTACTGATACAACGTGTGACAGCATCTACTGGTGTAACGAGTGTCAGCGTTTAATGGAGTAATGTGTGCCAACGTCTACTAGTGTAATGTATGACAGCGTCTACTAGTGTAATGTATGACAGCGTCTACTGGTGTAATGTATGACAGCGTCTACTGGTGTAATGTATGACAGCGTCTACTGGTGTAATGTATGACAGCGTCTACTGGTGTAATGTATGACAGCGTCTACTAGTGTAATGTATGACAGCGTCTACTGGTGTAATGTATGACAGCGTCTACTGGTGTAATGTATGACAGCGTCTACTGGTGTAATGTATGACAGCGTCTACTAGTGTAAAGTATGACAGCGTCTACTGGTGTAATGTATGACAGCGTCTACTAGTGTAATGTATGACAGCGTCTACTGGTGTAATGTATGACAGCGTCTACTGGTGTAATGTATGACAGCGTCTACTGGTGTAATGTATGACAGCGTCTACTGGTGTAATGTATGACAGCGTCCACTAGTGTAATGTATGAGAGCGTCTACTGATGTAATGTATGACAGTGTCTACTAGTGTAATGTATGACAGCGTCTACTGGTGTAATGTATGACAGCGTCTACTAGTGTAATGTATGACAGCGTCTACTAGTGTAATGTATGACAACGTCTACTGGTGTAATGTATGACAGCGTCTACTAGTGTAATGTATAACAGCGTCTACTGGTGTAATGTATGACAGCGTCTACTGGTGTAATGTATGACAGCGTCTACTGGTGTAATGTATGACAGCGTCTACTGGTGTAATGTATGACAGCGTCTACTGGTGTAATGTATGACAGCGTCTACTGGTGTAATGTATGAGAGCGTCTACTAGTGTAATGTATGACAGGGTCTACTGGTGTAATGTATAACAGCGTCTACTAGTGTAATGTATGACAGCGTCTACTGGTGTAATGTATGACAGCGTCTACTGGTGTAATGTATGACAGCGTCTACTGGTGTAATGTATGACAGCGTCTACTGGTGTAATGTATGACAGCGTCTACTGGTGTAATGTATGACAGCGTCTACTAGTGTAATGTATGACAGCGTCTACTGGTGTAATGTATAACAGCGTCTACTGGTGTAATGTATGACAGCGTCTACTGGTGTAATGTATGACAGCGTCTACTGGTGTAATGTATGACAGCGTCTACTGGTGTAATGTATGACAGCGTCTACTGGTGTAATGTATGACAGCGTCTACTGGTGTAATGTATGACAGCGTCTACTAGTGTAATGTATGACAGCGTCTACTGGTGTAATGTATGACAGCGTCTACTAGTGTAATGTATGACAGCGTCTACTGGTGTAATGTATGACAGCGTCTACTGGTGTAATGTATGACAGCGTCTACTGGTGTAATGTATGACAGCGTCTACAAGTGTAATGTATGACAGCGTCTACTGGTGTAATGTATGACAGGGTCTACTAGTGCAATGTATGACAGCGACTACTAGTGTAATGTATGAGAGCGTCTACTAGTGTAATGTATGACAGCGTCTACTGGTGTAATGTATGACAGCGTCTACTGGTGTAATGTATGAGAGCGTCTACTGGTGTAATGTATGACAGCGTCTACTGGTGTAATGTATGACAGCGTCTACTAGTGTAATGTATGACAGCGTCTACTAGTGTAATGTATGACAGCGTCTACTGGTGTAATGTATGACAACGTCTACTGGTGCAATGTATGACAGCGTCTACTAGTGTAGTGTATGACAGCGTCTACTGGTGTAATGTATGACAGCGTCTACTGGTGTAATGCATGACAGCGTCTACTAGTGTAATGTATGACAGCGTCTACTAGTATAATGTATGACAGCGTCTACTAGTGTAATGTATGACAGCGTCTACTAGTGTAATGTATGACAGCGTCTACTAGTGTAATGTATGACAGCGTCTACTGGTGTAATGTATGACAGCGTCTACTGGTGTAATGTATGACAGCGTCTACTAGTGTAATGTATGACAGCGTCTACTAGTGTAATGTATGACAGCGTCTACTAGTGTAATGTATGACAGCGTCTACTAGTGTAATGTATGACAGCGTCTACTGGTGTAATGTATGACAGCGTCTACTAGTGTAATGTATGACAGCGTCTACTAGTGTAATGTATGACAGCGTCTACTAGTGTAATGTATGACAGCGTCTACTAGTGTAATGTATGACAGCGTCTACTGGTGTAATGTATGACAGCGTCTACTGGTGTAATGTATGACAGCGTCTACTGGTGTAATGTATGACAGCGTCTACTAGTGTAATGTATGACAGCGTCTACTGGTGTAATGTATGACAGCGTCTACTGGTGTAATGTATGACAGCGTCTACTGGTGTAATGTATGACAGCGTCTACTGGTGTAATGTATGACAGCGTCTACTAGTGTAATGTATGACAGCGTCTACTAGTGTAATGTATGACAGCGTCTACTGGTGTAATGTATGACAGCGTCTACTGGTGTAATGCATGACAGCGTCTACTAGTGTAATGTATGACAGCGTCTACTGGTGTAATGTATGACAGCGTCTACTAGTGTAATGTATGACAGCGTCTACTGGTGTAATGAATGACAGCGTCTACTGGTGTAATGTATGACAGCGTCTACTGGTGTAATGTATGACAGCGTCTACTGGTGTAATGTATGACAGCGTCTACTGGTGTAATGTATGACAGAGTCTACTAGTGTAATGTATGACAGCGTCTACTAGTGTAATGTATGACAGCGTCTACTGGTGTAATGTATGACAGCGTCTACTAGTGTAATGTATGACAGCGTCTACTAGTGTAATGTATGACAGCGTCTACTGGTGTAATGTATGACAGCGTCTAATGGTGAAATGTATGACAGCGTCTACTGGTGTAATGTATGACAGCGTCTAATGGTGTAATGTATGACAGCGTCTACTAGTGTAATGTATGACAGCGTCTGCTGGTGTAATGTATGACAGCGTCTACTAGTGTAATGTATTACAGCGTCTACTGGTGTAATGTATGACAGCGTCTACTAGTGTAATGTATGACAGCGTCTACTGGTGTAATGTATGACAGCGTCTACTGGTGTAATGTATGACAGCGTCTACTGGTGTAATGTATGACAGCGTCTACTGGTGTAATGTATGACAGCGTCTACTGGTGTAATGTATGACAGCGTCTACTGGTGTAATGTATGACAGCGTCTACTGGTGTAATGTATGACAGCGTCTACTGGTGTAATGTATGACAGCGTCTACTGGTGTAATGTATGACAGCGTCTACTGGTGTAATGTATGACAGCGTCTACTGGTGTAATGTATGACAGCGTCTACTGGTGTAATGTATGACAGCGTCTACTGGTGTAATGTATGACAGCGTCTACTGGTGTAATGTATGACAGCGTCTACTGGTGTAATGTATGACAGCGTCTACTGGTGTAATGTATGACAGCGTCTACTGGTGTAATGTATGACAGCGTCTACTGGTGTAATGTATGACAGCGTCTACTAGTGTAATGTATGACAGCGTCTGCTGGTGTAATGTATGACAGCGTCTACTAGTGTAATGTATTACAGCGTCTACTAGTATGTAATGTGTAATGTATGACAGCGTCTACTGGTGTAAATGACAGCGTCTACTGGTGTAATGTATGACAGCGTCTACTGGTGTAATGTATGACAGCGTCTACTGTGTAATGTATGACAGCGTCTACTAGTGTAATGTATGACAGCGTCTACTGGTGTAATGTATGACAGCGTCTACTAGTGTAATGTATGTACAGCGTCTACTGGTGTAATGTATGACAGCGTCTACTGGTGTAATGTATGACAGCGTCTACTGGTGTAATGTATGACAGCGTCTACTGGTGTAATGTATGACAGCGTCTACTGGTGTAATGTATGACAGCGTCTACTGGTGTAATGTATGACAGCGTCTACTGGTGTAATGTATGACAGCGTCTACTGGTGTAATGTATGACAGCGTCTACTGGTGTAATGTATGACAGCGTCTACTGGTGTAATGTATGACAGCGTCTACTGGTGTAATGTATGACAGCGTCTACTGGTGTAATGTATGACAGCGTCTACTGGTGTAATGTATGACAGCGTCTACTGGTGTAATGTATGACAGCGTCTACTGGTGTAATGTATGACAGCGTCTACTGGTGTAATGTATGACAGCGTCTACTGGTGTAATGTATGACAGCGTCTACTGGTGTAATGTATGACAGCGTCTACTGGTGTAATGTATGACAGCGTCTACTGGTGTAATGTATGACAGCGTCTACTAGTGTAATGTATGACAGCGTCTACTGGTGTAATGTATGACAGCGTCTACTAGTGTAATGTATGACAGCGTCTACTGGTGTAATGTATGACAGCGTCTACTGGTGTAATGTATGACAGCGTCTACTGGTGTAATGTATGACAGCGTCTACTGGTGTAATGTATGACAGCGTCTACTGGTGTAATGTATGACAGCGTCTACTAGTGTAATGTATGACAGCGTCTACTGGTGTAATGTATAACAGCGTCTACTGGTGTAATGTATGACAGCGTCTACTGGTGTAATGTATGAGAGCGTCTACTGGTGTAATGTATGACAGCGTCTACTGGTGTAATGTATGACAGCGTCTACTAGTGTAATGTATGACAGCGTCTACTAGTGTAATGTATCTACTGGTGTAATGACAACGTCTACTGGTGCAATGTATGACAGCGTCTACTAGTGTAGTGTATGACAGCGTCTACTGGTGTAATGTATGACAGCGTCTACTGGTGTAATGCATGACAGCGTCTACTGGTGTAATGTATGACAGCGTCTACTAGTGTAATGTATGAGAGCGTCTACTAGTGTAATGTATGACAGCGTCTACTAGTGTAATGTATGACAGCGTCTACTAGTGTAATGTATGACAGCGTCTACTAGTGTAATGTATGACAGCGTCTACTAGTGTAATGTATGACAGCGTCTACTAGTGTAATGTATGACAGCGTCTACTAGTGTAATGTATGACAGCGTCTACTAGTGTAATGTATGACAGCGTCTACTGGTGTAATGTATGACAGCGTCTACTGGTGTAATGTATGACAGCGTCTACTGGTGTAATGTATGACAGCGTCTACTAGTGTAATGTATGACAGCGTCTACTGGTGTAATGTATGACAGCGTCTACTGGTGTAATGTATGACAGCGTCTACTGGTGTAATGTATGACAGCGTCTACTGGTGTAACGTATGACAGCGTCTACTAGTGTAATGTATGACAGCGTCTACTAGTGTAATGTATGACAGCGTCTACTAGTGTAATGTATGACAGCGTCTACTGGTGTAATGTATGACAGCGTCTACTGGTGTAATGTATGACAGCGTCTACTAGTGTAATGTATGACAGCGTCTACTGGTGTAATGTATGACAGCGTCTACTAGTGTAATGTATGACAGCGTCTACTGGTGTAATGAATGACAGCGTCTACTGGTGTAATGTATGACAGCGTCTAATGGTGTAATGTATGACAGCGTCTACTGGTGTAATGTATGACAGCGTCTACTGGTGTAATGTATGACAGAGTCTACTAGTGTAATGTATGACAGCGTCTACTAGTGTAATGTATGACAGCGTCTACTGGTGTAATGTATGACAGCGTCTACTAGTGTAATGTATGACAGCGTCTACTAGTGTAATGTATGACAGCGTCTACAGCGTCTACTGGTGTAATGTATGACAGCGTCTAATGGTGTAATGTATGACAGCGTCTACTAGTGTAATGTATGACAGCGTCTAATGGTGTAATGTATGACTGGTGTAATGTATGACAGCGTCTACTAGTGTAATGTATTACAGCGTCTACTGGTGTAATGTATGACAGCGTCTACTAGTGTAATGTATGACAGCGTCTACTGGTGTAATGTATGACAGCGTCTGCTGGTGTAATGTATGACAGCGTCTACTGGTGTAATGTATGACAGCGTCTACTGGTGTAATGTATGACAGCGTCTACTGGTGTAATGTATGACAGCGTCTACTGGTGTAATGTATGACAGCGTCTACTGGTGTAATGTATGACAGCGTCTACTGGTGTAATGTATGACAGCGTCTACTGGTGTAATGTATGACAGCGTCTACTGGTGTAATGTATGACTGCGTCTACTGGTGTAATGTATGACAGCGTCTACTGGTGTAATGTATGACAGCGTCTACTGGTGTAATGTATGACAGCGTCTACTGGTGAAATGTATGACAGCGTCTACTGGTGTAATGTATGACTGGTGTAATGTATGACAGCGTCTACTGGTGTAATGTATGACAGCGTCTACTGGTGTAATGTATGACAGCGTCTACTGGTGTAATGTATGACAGCGTCTACTGGTGTAATGTATGACAGCGTCTACTGGTGTAATGTATGACAGCGTCTACTGGTGTAATGTATGACAGCGTCTACTGGTTAATGTATGACAGCGTCTACTGGTGTAATGCATGACAGCGTCTACTGGTGTAATGTATGACAGCGTCTACTAGTGTAATGTATGACAGCGTCTACTAGTGTAATGTATGACAGCGTCTACTAGTGTAATGTATGACAGCGTCTACTGGTGTAATGTATGACAGCGTCTACTGGTGTAATGTATGATAGCGTCTACTGGTGTAATGTATGACAGCGTCTACTGGTTAATGTATGACAGCGTCTACTGGTGTAATGTATGACAGCGTCTACTGGTGTAATGTATGACAGCGTCTACTAGTGTAATGTATGACAGCGTCTACTAGTGTAATGTATGACAGCGTCTACTAGTGTAATGTATGACAGCGTCTACTGGTGTAATGTATGACAGCGTCTACTGGTGTAATGTATGACAGCGTCTACTAGTGTAATGTATGACAGCGTCTACTGGTGTAATGTATGACAGCGTCTACTAGTGTAATGTATGACATCGTCTACTGGTGTAATGAATGACAGCGTCTACTGGTGTAATGTATGACAGCGTCTACTGGTGTAATGTATGACAGCGTCTACTGGTGTAATGTATGACAGAGTCTACTAGTGTAATGTATGACAGCGTCTACTAGTGTAATGTATGACAGCGTCTACTGGTGTAATGTATGACAGCGTCAACTAGTGTAATGTATGACAGCGTCTACTAGTGTAATGTATGACAGCGTCTACTGGTGTAATATATGACAGCGTCTAATGGTGAAATGTATGACAGCGTCTACTGGTGTAATGTATGACAGCGTCTACTGGTGTAATGTATGACAGAGTCTACTAGTGTAATGTATGACAGCGTCTACTGGTGTAATGTATGACAGCGTCTACTAGTGTAATGTATGACAGCGTCTACTGGTGTAATGTATGACAGCGTCTACTGGTGTAATGTATGAGAGCGTCTACTGGTGTAATGTATGACAGCGTCTACTAGTGTAATGTACGACAGCGTCTACTGGTGTAATGTATGACAGCGTCTACTGGTGTAATGTATGACAGCGTCTACTGGTGTAATGTATGACAGCGTCTACTGGTGTAATGTATGACAGCGTCTACTGGTGTAATGTATGACAGCGTCTACTGGTGAAATGTATGACAGCGTCTACTGGTGTAATGTATGACAGCGTCTACTGGTGTAATGTATGACAGCGCCTACTGGTGTAATGTATGACAGCGTCTACTGGTATAATGTACGACAGCGTCTACTGGTGTAATGTATGACAGCGTCTACTGGTGTAATGTATGACAGCGTCTACTGGTGTAATGTATGACAGCGTCTACTGGTTAATGTATGACAGCGTCTACTGGTGTAATGTATGACAGCGTCTACTGGTGTAATGTATGACAGCGTCTACTGGTGTAACGTGTTCCAACGTCTACTGGTGTAACGTGTGCCAGCGTCTACTGGTGTAATGTATGACAGCGTCTACTGGTGTAACGTGTGCCAGCGTCTACTGCTGTAACGTTTGCCAGCCTCTACGGGTGTAACGTGTGTCAGCGTCTACTCGTGTAACGAGTGAAAGCGTCTACTGGTGTAACGTGTTCCAGCGTCTACTGGTGTAACGTGTGCCTGCGTCTTCTGGTGTAACTTGTGCCAGCGTCTACTGGTGCAATGTGTGCCAGCGTCTACTGGTGTAACGTGTGCCAGAATCTACTAGTGCAATGTGTGCCAGCGTCTATTGGTGTAACGTGTGCCTGCGTCTACTGGGGTAACGTGCGCCAGCGTTTACTGGAGTAATGTGTGCAAGCGTCTAATGGTGTAACGTGTGCCAGTGTCTACCGGTGTAACGTGTGCCAGCGTATACTGGTGTAATGTGTGCCAGCGTCTACTGGTGTGACATGTGCCAGGGTCTACTGGTGTAACGTGAGCCAGCGTCTACTTGTGTAACGTGTGCCAGCGTCTGCTGGTGTCATGTGTGCCAGCGTCTATTGGTGTAACGTGTGCCAGAGTCTGCTAGTGCAATGTGTGCCAGCGTCTACTGGTGTAACGTGTGCCAGCGTCTACTGGTGTAACGTGTGCCAGCGTCTACTAGTGTAACGAGTGCCAGCGTCTACTGATGTAACGTGTACCAGCGTCTACTGGTGTAACGTGTGCCAGCGTCTACTGGTGTAACGAGTGCCAGCGTCTACTGGTGTAACGAGTGCCAGCGTCTACTGGTGTAACGTGTGCCAGCGTCTACTGGTGTAACGAGTGCCAGCGTCTACTGGTGTAACGAGTGCCAGCGTCTACTGGTGTAACGTGTGCCAGCGTCTACTGGTGTAACGAGTGCCAGCGTCTACTGGTGTAACGAGTGCCAGCGTCTACTGGTGTAACGAGTGCCAGCGTCTACTGGTGTAACGAGTGCCAGCGTCTACTGGTGTAACGAGTGCCAGCGTCTACTGGTGTAACGAGTGCCAGCGTCTACTGGTGTGTGTGCCAGCGTCTACGAACGTGCTGGTGTAACGTGTGCTAGCGTCTACTGGTGTAACGTGTGCCAGCGTCTACTGGTGTAACGAGTGCCAGCGTCTACTGGTGTAACGAGTGCCAGCGTCTACTGGTGTAACGTGTGCTAGCGTCTACTAGTGTAACGTGTGCCAGCGTCTACTGGTGTAACGAGTGCCAGCGTCTACTGGTGTAACGTGTGCCAGCGTCTACTAGTGTAACGAGTGCCAGCGTCTACTGGTGTAACGAGTGCCAGCGTCTACTGGTGTAACGTGTGCTAGCGTCTACTGGTGTAACGTGTGCCAGCGTCTACTGGTGTAACGTGTGCTAGCGTCTACTAGTGTAACGTGTGCCAGCGTGTACTGGTGTAACGAGTGCCAGCGTCTACTGGTGTAACGTGTGCCAGCGTCTACTGGTGTAACGTGTTCCAGCGTCTACTGGTGTAACGTGTTCCAGCGTCTACTGGTGTAACGTGTGGCAGCGTCTACTGGTGTAACGTGTGGCAGCGTCTACTGGTGTAACGTGTTCCAGCGTCTACTGGTGTAACGTGTGGCAGCGTCTACTGGTGTAACGAGTGTGCCAGCGTCTACTGGTGTAACGTGCCAGCGTCTACTGGTGTAACGTGTCTACTGGTGTAACGAGTGCCAGCGTCTACTGGTGTAACGTGGTGTAACGTGTGCCAGCGTCTACTGGTGTAACGTGTGCCAGCCGAGTGCCAGCGTCTACTGGTGTAACGTGTGCTAGCGTCTACTAGTGTAACGTGTGCCAGCGTCTACTGGTGTAACGAGTGCCAGGGTCTACTGGTGTAACGTGTGCTAGCGTCTACTAGTGTAACGAGTGCCAGCGTCTACTGGTGTAACGTGTGCCAGCGTCTACTGGTGTAACGTGTGCCAGCGTCTACTGGTGTAACGTGTGCCAGCGTCTACTGGTGTAACGTGCGCCAGCGTCTACTGGTGTAACGTGTGCCAGCGTCTACTGGTGTAACGTGTGCCAGCGTCTACTGGTGTAACGTGTGCGTCAGCGTCTACTGGTGTAACGTGTGGCCAGCGTAACGTGTTCCAGCGTCTACTGGTGTAACGTGTGGCAGCGTCTACTGGTGTAACGTGTGCCAGCGTCTACTGGTGTAACGTGTGTCAGTGTCTACTGTGTCTGCTGGTGTAACGTGTGCCAGCGTCTACTGGTGTAACGTGTGCCAGTGTCTACTGGTGTAACGTGTGCCAGCGTCTACTGGTGTAACGTGTGCCAGCGTCTACTGGTGTAACGTGTGCCAGCGTCTACTGGTGTAACGTGTGCCAGCGTCTACTGGTGTAACGTGTGCCAGCGTCTACTGGTGTAACGTGTGCCAGCGTCTACTGGTGTAACGTGTGGCAGTTTCTACTGGTGTAACGTGTGGCAGTGCCAGCGTCTACTGGTGTAACGTGTGCCAGCGTCTACTGGTGTAACGTGTGCCAGCGTCTACGTGTGCCAGCGTGTGTAACGTGTGCCAGCGTCTACTGGTGTAACGTGTGCCAGCGTCTAATGGTGTAACGTGTGTGGTGTAACGTGTGCCAGCGTCTACTGGTGTAACGTGTGCGTCTAGCGTCTACTGGTGTAACGTGTGCCAGCGTCTACTGGTGTAACGTGTGCCAGCGTCTACTGGTGTAACGTGTGCCAGCGTCTACTGGTGTAACGTGTGCCAGTGTCTACTGGTGTAACGTGTGCCAGCGTCTACTGGTGTAACCTGTGGCAGCGTCTACTGGTGTAACGTGTGGCAGCGTCTACTGGTGTAACGTGTGCCAGCGTCTACTGGTGTAACGTGTTCCAGCGTCTACTGGTGTAACGTGTGCCAGCGTCTACTGGTGTAACGTGTGCCAGCGTCTACTGGTGTAACGTGTGCCAGTGTCTACTGGTGTAACGTGTGCCAGCGTCTACTGGTGTAACCTGTGGCAGCGTCTACTGGTGTAACGTGTGGCAGTTTCTACTGGTGTAACGTGTGGCAGCGTTTACTGGTGTAACGTGTGCCAGCGTCTACTGGTGTAACGTGTTCCAGCGTCTACTGGTGTAACGTGTGCCAGCGTCTACTGGTGTAACGTGTGCCAGCGTCTAATGGTGTAACGTGTGCCAGCGTCTACTGGTGTAACGTGTGCCTAGGTGTAACGTGTGCTACTGGTGTAACGTGTGCCAGCGTCTACTGGTGTAACGTGTGCCAGCGTCTACTGGTGTAACGTGTGCCAGCGTCTACTGGTGTAACGTGTGCCAGCGTCTACTGGTGTAACGTGTGCCAGCGTCTACTGGTGTAACGTGTGCCAGCGTCTACTGGTGTAACGTGTGCCAGCGTCTACTGGTGTAACGTGTGCCAGCGTCTACTGGTGTAACGTGTGCCAGCGTCTACTGGTGTAACGTGTGCCAGCGTCTACTGGTGTAACGTGTGCCAGCGTCTACTGGTGTAACGTGTGCAAGCGTCTACTGGTGTAACGTGTGCAAGCGTCTACTGGTGTAACGTGTGCCAGCGTCTACTGGTGTAACGTGTGTCAGCGTCTACTGTTGTAACGTGTACCAGCGTCTACTGTTGTAACGTGTGCCAGCGTCTACTGGTGTAACGTGTGCCAGCGTCTACTGGTGTAACGTGTGCCAGTGTCTACTGGTGTAACGTGTGCCAGCGTCTACTGGTGTAACGTGTGCCAGCGTCTACTGGTGTAACTTTTGCCAGCGTCTACTGGTGTAACGTGTGTCAGCGTCTACTGGTGTAACGTGTGCCAGCGTCTACTGGTGTAACGTGTGTCAGCGTCTACTGGTGTAAGGTGTGCCAGCGTCTACTGGTGTAACGTGTGCCAGCGTCTACTGGTGTAACGTGTGCCAGCGTCTACTGGTGTAAGGTGTGCCAGCGTCTACTGGTGTAACGTGTGCCAGTGTCTACTGGTGTAACGTGTGCCAGCGTCTACTGGTGTAACGTGTGCCAGCGTCTACTGGTGTAACTTTTGCCAGCGTCTACTGGTGTAACGTGTGTCAGCGTCTACTGGTGTAACGTGTGCCAGCGTCTACTGGTGTAACCTGTGTCAGCGTCTACTGGTGTAAGTTGTGCCAGCGTCTACTGGTGTAACGTGTGCCAGCGTCTACTGGTGTAACGTGTGTCAGCGTCTACTGGTGTAAGGTGTGCCAGCGTCTACTGGTGTAACGTGTGCCAGCGTCTACTGGTGTAACGTGTGTCAGCGTCTACTGGTGTAAGGTGTGCCAGCGTCTACTGGTGTAACGTGTGCCAGCGTCTACTGGTGTAACTTGTGCCAGCGTCTACTGGTGTAACGTGTGCCAGCGTCTACTGGTGTAACGTGTGTCAGCGTCTACTGGTGTAAGGTGTTGCAGCGTCTACTGGTGTAACGTGTGCCAGCGTCTACTGGTGTAACGTGTGTCAGCGTCTACTGGTGTAACGTGTGTCAGCGTCTACTGGTGTAAGGTGTTGCAGCGTCTACTGGTGTAACGTGTGCCAGCGTCTACTGGTGTAACGTGTGTCAGCGTCTACTGGTGTAACGTGTGTCAGCGTCTACTGGTGTAAGGTGTGCCAGCGTCTACTGGTGTAACGTGTGCCAGCGTCTACTGGTGTAACTTGTGTCAGCGTCTACTGGTGTAATGTGTGTCAGCGTCTACTGGTGTAACGTGTGCCAGCGTGTACTGGTGTAACGTGTGCCAGCGTGTACTGGTGTAACGTGTGCCAGCGTCTACTGGTGTAAGGTGTGCCAGCGTCTACTGGTGTAACGTGTGTCAGCGTCTACTGGTGTAACGTGTGCCAGTGTGTACTGGTGTAACGTGTGCCAGCGTGTACTGGTGTAACGTGTGTCAGCGTCTACTGGTGTAAGGTGTGCCAGCGTCTACTGGTGTAACGTGTGCCAGCGTCTACTGGTGTAACGTGTGCCAGCGTCTACTGGTGTAACGTGTGTCAGCGTCTACTGGTGTAACGTGTGCCAGCGTCTACTGGTGTAACGTGTGTCAGCGTCTACTGGTGTAAAGTGTGCCAGCGTCTACTGGTGTAACGTGTGTCAGCGTCTACTGGTGTAACGTGTGTCAGCGTCTACTGGTGTAAGGTGTGCCAGCGTCTACTGGTGTAACGTGTGCCAGCGTCTACTGGTGTAACGTGTGCCAGCGTCTACTGGTGTAACGTGTGTCAGCGTCTACTGGTGTAACGTGTGTCAGCGTCTACTGGTGTAAGGTGTGCCAGCGTCTACTGGTGTAACGTGTGCCAGCGTCTACTGGTGTAACGTGTGCCAGCGTCTACTGGTGTTCCGTGTTCCAGCGTCTACTGGTGTAACGTGTGCCAGCGTCTACTGGTGTAACGTGTGCCAGCGTCTACTGGTGTTACGTGTGCCAGCGTCTACTGGTGTAACGTGTGCCAGCGTCTACTGGTGTAACGTGTGCCAGCGTGTACTGGTGTAACGTGTGCCAGCGTCTACTGGTGTAACGTGTGCCAGCGTCTACTGGTGTAACGTGTGTCAGCGTCTACTGGTGTAACGTGTGCCAGTGTGTACTGGTGTAACGTGTGCCAGCGTCTACTGGTGTAAGGTGTGCCAGCGTCTACTGGTGTAAGGTGTGCCAGCGTCTACTGGTGTAAGGTGTGCCAGCGTCTACTGGTCCTTCAGGTTGTCTTGTTCAGTTAGGTTGTGATTATTTTCATTCTTTAAGCATCATTTTTCACATTGTTTTAAAATCCTCGTTACTGTTCCATCTACTTTCATTCTTTTTTTCTTCTTGTCATCCAGTAACACATCTTTACTTATTCTTTTGTTGACTCACGAAACTGTGTAGAAATAAACCTAGGTGAATGAATCTTGTTAGAGCCAGGTGGCCCAGTGGTTAACGCACTGGCCTCTAAGTTTGAGGACTCACTTGCCACGGGTTCTAGCCCCCACCCATTCAAGTATATATTCTTAAGTTGTTTTAAAAATTTTCATTTTGGTATACATACAAATAACCAATAAGTAAAAAAATAGGAAACTTTACAAGTTTCAGTCCTTATAGAAGAATTACAAAGATATGATTTATTAATAAATTGAGACTGAAAAGCCGTCTATAGTTTCCTGTAAGTGTGAGTTATTGGTGAATTGTTGGAGACACAATAGTATTATCTAAAATATCGTGTTCAGTAAGATAATGCAGTATTGTGCAAGTGTTTTATTAGTGAACACATTATGAACATACACATATGAACATACGTATTTGGACTTAGAACACACAAAGACAATTTTTGGTGTTCATACACAAATAACCCGCACATAAAAGAGAGCTTACGACGACGTTTCGGTCCGACTTGGACCATTGACAAAGTCACACTAACAGAGGTGGAGCAGGACGGCTATATATAGGCAGGAAGAGGTGGAGGTAGTGGTAGTAGTAAGCTTCTCTCTTTTATGTGCGTTTTATTTGTGTATCGTTCCAGTCACGGTAATGTGCCTTTTTGTTATTTATTTTTGGTGTTCATTTTCGATATCAGCCGTTTGAAATATTGAGCGAGAAATGTGATTGTTGACTTAGATACCAACAACATGAAGTAACTTGAAAAATTATGACTGTGACTTGTTGATTGTTTATCTAATGCAAAGATTATGATGACTGATGGAGAGAAGGGATGGGTGACCCTTCGTGTCACTTCCCCATTACATTTATATGACAAAGCCCAGAAAATATATTATCTTGCTTGAAACATCTAAAAATAAAAGCGAGAGCATGATCAAGGTTGCTATCATGACAAGACTTCAGGTCTGCGCCAGGTCACTCATACACTCACAAAATGACAAAGAGCTAAACAAAACAAGAATGACTCACTACACGGCAAGGAGAAGAAGGAGTAACGAGGGGAAGGTGGCAGCAGCATGGAGGGGGCGCCAGTCCCTGATGAAGTAGGCGAGCACAGTGAAGACGATCATCATGAGAGCGTAGGGCAGTGCCAGCACCACGCCCACCGTGGGTCGCAGCCGTGGCACACACACCTCCATACCTGCCAAGTAAGGGTGATGGGATCGGTGATGGGATCGGTGATGGGATCGGTGATGGGATATAACTCGCAACTACAAATTTTATGATTTAATTAAACGTTTGAGTGGTATAAGCTGGGAGATATGTATGTATACTTGACCTATCTTTTTCAACAGTGACATGAACGTCACGCATCATAACTCACTTCAAAATCTTTTTGGGATTATTAATTCTTTTATAGTTTTAGACTTCCAGAACACACACTGCTCTAACACCACACTGCTCTAACACCACACTGCTCTAACACCACACTGCTCTAACACCACACTGCTCTAACACCACACTGCTCTAACACCACACTGCTCTAACACCACACTGCTCTAACACCACACTGCTCTAACACCACACTCCTCTAACACCACACTGCTCTAACACCACACTGCTCTAACACCACACTGCTCTAACACCACACTGCTCTAACACCACACTGCTCTAACACCACACTGCTCTAACACCACACTGCTCTAACACCACACTGCTCTAACACCACACTGCTCTAACACCACACTGCTCTAACACCACACTGCTCTAACACCACACTGCTCTAACACCACACTGCTCTAACACCACACTGCTCAACACCACACTGCTATAACACCACACTGCTCTAACACCACACTGCTCTAACACCACACTGCCCTAACACCACACTGCTCTAACACCACACTGCTCTAACACCACACTGCTCTAACACCACACTGCTCTAACACCACACTGCTCTAACACCACACTGCTCTAACACCACACTGCTCTAACACCACACTGCTCTAACACCACACTGCTCTAACACCACACTGCTCTAACACCACACTGCTCTAACACCACACTGCTCTAACACCACACTGCTCTAACACCACACTGCTCTAACACCACACTGCTCTAACACCACACTGCTCTAACACCACACTGCTCTAACACCACACTGCTCTAACACCACACTGCTCTAACACCACACTGCTCTAACACCACACTGCTCTAACACCACACTGCTCTAACACCACACTGCTCTAACACCACACTGCTCTAACACCACACTGCTCTAACACCACACTGCTCTAACACCACACTGCTCTAACACCACACTGCTCTAACACCACACTGCTCTAACACCACACTGCTCTAACACCACACTGCTCTAACACCACACTGCTCTAACACCACACTGCTCTAACACCACACTGCTCTAACACCACACTGCTCTAACACCACACTGCTCTAACACCACACTGTTATAACACCACACTGCTCTAACACCACACTGCTCTAACACCACACTGCTCTAACACCACACTGCTCTAACACCACACTGCTCTAACACCACACTGCTCTAACACCACACTGCTCTAACACCACACTGCTCTAACACCACACTGCTCTAACACCACACTGCTCTAACACCACACTGCTCTAACACCACACTGCTCTAACACCACACTGCTCTAACACCACACTGCTCTAACACCACACTGCTCTAACACCACACTGCTCTAACACCACACTGCTCTAACACCACACTGCTCTAACACCACACTGCTCTAACACCACACTGGTCTAACACCACACTGCTCTAACACCACACTGCTCTAACACCACACTGCTCTAACACCACACTGCTCTAACACCACACTGCTCTAAAACCACACTGCTCTAAAACCAAACTCCTCTAACACCAGTCTTCTCTAACACAACACTGCTCTAACACCACACTGCTCTAACACCACACTGCTCTAACACCACACTGCTCTAACACCACACTGCTCTAACACCACACTGCTCTAACACCACACTGCTCTAACACCACACTGCTCTAACACCACACTGCTCTAACACCACACTGCTCTAACACCACACTGCTCTAACACCACACTGCTCTAACACCACACTGCTCTAACACCACACTGCTCTAACACCACACTGCTCTAACACCACACTGCTCTAACACCACACTGCTCTAACACCACACTGCTCTAACACCACACTGCTCTAACACCACACTGCTCTAACACCACACTGCTCTAACACCACACTGCTCTAACACCACACTGCTCTAACACCACACTGCTCTAACACCACACTGCTCTAACACCACACTGCTCTAACACCACACTGCTCTAACACCACACTGCTCTAACACCACACTGCTCTAACACCACACTGCTCTAACACCACACTGCTCTAACACCACGCTGCTCTAAACACCACACTGCCCTAACACCACACTGCTCTAACACCACACTGCTCTAACACCACACTGCTCTAACACCACACTGCTCTAACACCACACTGCTCTAACACCACACTGCTCTAACACCACACTGCTCTAACACCACACTGCTCTAACACCACACTGCTCTAACACCACACTGTTATAACACCACACTGCTCTAACACCACACTGCTCTAACACCACACTGCTCTAACACCACACTGCTCTAACACCACACTGCTCTAACACCACACTGCTCTAACACCACACTGCTCTAACACCACACTGCTCTAACACCACACTGCTCTAACACCACACTGCTCTAACACCACACTGTTATAACACCACACTGTTATAACACCACACTGCTCTAACACCACACTGCTCTAACACCACACTGCTCTAACACCACACTGCTCTAACACCACACTGCTCTAACACCACACTGCTCTAACACCACACTGCTCTAACACCACACTGCTCTAACACCACACTGCTCTATAACACCACACTGCTCTAACACCACACTGCTCTAACACCACACTGCTCTAACACCACACTGCTCTAACACCACACTGCTCTAACACCACACTGCTCTAACACCACACTGCTCTAACACCACACTGCTCTAACACCACACTGTTATAACACCACACTGCTCTAACACCACACTGCTCTAACACCACACTGCTCTAACACCACACTGCTCTAACACCACACTGCTCTAACACCACACTGTTATAACACCACACTGTTATAACACCACACTGCTCTAACACCACACTGCTCTAACACCACACTGCTCTAACACCACACTGCTCTAACACCACACTGCTCTAACACCACACTGCTCTAACACCACACTGTTATAACACCACACTGCTCTAACACCACACTGCTCTAACACCACACTGCTCTAACACCACACTGCTCTAACACCACACTGCTCTAACACCACACTACTCTAACACCACACTGCTCTAACACCACACTGTTATAACACCACACTGCTCTAACACCACACTGCTCTAACACCACACTGCTCTAACACCACACTGCTCTAACACCACACTGCTCTAACACCACACTGCTCTAACACCACACTGCTCTAACACCACACTGCTCTAACACCACACTGCTCTAACACCACACTGCTCTAACACCACACTGCTCTAACACCACACTGCTCTAACACCACACTGTTATAACACCACACTGCTCTAACACCACACTGTTATAACACCACACTGCTCTAACACCACACTGCTCTAACACCACACTGCTCTAACACCACACTGCTCTAACACCACACTGTTATAACACCACACTGCTCTAACACCACACTGCTCTAACACCACACTGCTCTAACACCACACTGTTATAACACCACACTGCTCTAACACCACACTGCTCTAACACCACACTGCTCTAACACCACACTGCTCTAACACCACACTGTTATAACACCACACTGCTCTAACACCACACTGCTCTAACACCACACTGCTCTAACACCACACTGTTATAACACCACACTGCTCTAACACCACACTGCTCTAACACCACACTGCTCTAACACCACACTGTTATAACACACACTGCTCTAACACCACACTGCTCTAACACCACACTGTTATAACACCACACTGCTCTAACAATACACTGCTCTAACACCACACTGCTCTAACACCACACTGCTCTAACACCACACTGTTATAACACCACACTGCTCTAACACCACACTGCTCTAACACCACACTGCTCTAACACCACACTGCTCTAACACCACACTGTTAAAACACCACACTGCTCTAACACCACACTGCTCTAACACCACACTGCTCTAACACCACACTGCTCTAACACCACACTGTTATAACACCACACTGCTCTAACACCACACTGCTCTAACAATACACTGCTCTAACACCACACTGCTCTAACACCACACTGCTCTAACACCACACTGCTCTAACAATACACTGCTCTAACACCTCACTGCTCTAACACCACACTGCTCTAACAATACACTGCTCTAACACCACACTGCTCTAACACCACACTGCTCTAACACCACACTGCTCTAACAATACACTGCTCTAACACCTCACTGCTCTAACACCACACTGCTCTAACAATACACTGCTCTAACACCACACTGCTCTAACACCACACTGCTCTAACACCACACTGCTCTAACACCACACTGTTATAACACCACACATATAACACCACACTGCTCTAACACCACACTGTTATAACACCACACATATAACACCACACTGCTCTAACACCACACTGCTCTAATACCACACTGTTATAACACCACACATATAACACCACACTGCTCTAACACCACACTGCTCTAACACTACACTGCTCTAACACCACACTACTCTAACACCATACTGCTCTAACACCACACTGCTCTAACACTACACTGCTCTAACACCACACTACTCTAACACCACACTGCTCTAACACCACACTGCTCTAACACCACACTGCTCTAACACTACACTGCTCTAACACCACACTCCTCTAACATCATACTGCTCTAACACCACACTACTCTAACACCATACTGCTCTAACACCACACTGCTTTAACACTACACTGCTCTAACACCACACTCCTCTAACATCACACTTCTCTAACACCACACTACTCTAACACCATACTGCTCTAACACCACACTGCTCTAACACTACACTGCTCTAACACCACACTGCTCTAACACCACACTGTTATAACATCACACTGCTCTAACACCACACTGCTCTAACACCACACTGCTCTAACACCACACTGCTCTAACACTACACTGCTCAGACACCACACTGCTCTAACACCACACTGCTCTAACACCACACTGTTATAACACCACACTGCTCTAACACTACACTGCTCTAACACCACACTCCTCTAACATCACACTGCTCTAACACCACACTGTTATAACACCACACTGCTCTAACACCACACTGTTATAACACCACACTGCTCTAACACCACACTGCTCTAACACCACACTGCTCTAACACCACACTGCTCTAACACCACACTGCTCTATCACCACACTGCTCTAACACCACACTGCTCTAACACCACACTGCTCTAACACCACACTGCCCTAACACCACACTGCTCTAACACCACACTGCAATAACACCACACTGTTCTAACATCACACTGATCTAACACCACACTCCTCTAACACAACACTCCTCTAACACCACACTGCTCTAACATCACACTGCTCTAACACCACACTCCTCTAACACAACACTCCTCTAACACCGCACTCCTCTAACACCACACTCCTCTAACACCACACTGCTCTAACATCACACTGCTCTAACACCACACTGCTCTAACACCACACTGCTCTAACACCACACTGCTCTAACACCACACTGTTATAACACCACACTGCTCTAACATCACACTGCTCTAACACCACACTGCTCTAACACCACACTGCTCTAACACCACACTGCTCTAACACCACACTGTTATAACACCACACTGCTCTAACACCACACTGCTCTAACACCACACTGTTATAACACCACACTGTTATAACACCACACTGCTCTAACATCACACTGCTCTAAGACCACACTGCTCTAACACCACGCTGCTCTAACACCACGCTGCTCTAACACCACACTCCTCTAACACTACACTGCTCTAACACCACACTGCTCTAACACTACACTGCTCTAACACCACACTGTTCTAACACCACACTCCTCTAACACCACACTCCTCTAACACCACACTGTTCTAACACCACACTCCTCTAACACCACACTCCTCTAACACCACACTGTTCTAACACCACACTTTTCTAACACCACACTCCTATAATTCCATACTCCTCTAACACTACACTCGTTGTACAAGAATGATATATAATACCGACAAGATGAGAGTAAGACACATGTGCAACATCTGGGTATCTTTATTGTAGACGTTTCGCCATCCAGTGGCTTTATCAATACAAATTCCAGGACATAACTTGAAGATAGTAGGACTATGTACAGAAGATGAGGTAATCAGTCCCTCAACCTAGGAGTAGGTGCGAAGAGCACCATAGTCGTGGAGATTCTGAAGCAGAAGCGAGGAGCCTGACGCTTATATAGTAACGTCAGGTGGAAATGGGACGGGTAGCAGACGAGGGCATAGTCATGGGTAGGCGGGATTCCCCAGTGGAAGTAGGTCCTACCCAAAGAGATGGGTTAGTTGTAGTAGTAGTTGTCGTAGTCGTGAAGGTTATGTACACGTCCTCAGAATCAAGATTCCCCAGATGTTGCACATGTGTCTTAATTTCATCTTGTCGGTATTATATACCATTCTTACACAACTTGTCAGACACTGCAACATCATGGAATCTTGATTCTGAGGACATGTACATAACCTTCACGGCTACGACAACTACTACTACAACTAACCCATCTCTTTGGGTAGGGACTGATTACCTCATCTTCTGTACATAGTTCTACTATCTTCAAGTTATGTTCTGGAATTTGTATTGATAAAACCACTGGATGGCGAAACGTCTACAATAAAGATACCCAGATGTTGCACATGTGTCTTAATTTCACTACACTCGTCTAGCACCACACTCCTCTAACTCCTGCTTTAAAAATAGGAATTGCATTAGCCATCTTCCACATATCAGACTCTGCACCTGTTTGACGAGATAAATTAAAAATATTAGTTAATGGTTCACAGAGTTCCATTTTGCATTTCTTAAGAATCCTTGAAAAAAGCTCATCAGTGCCGGCCGTTTTATTTTGTATCATTCGGTCTATCTGCTTCACAACCATTTCACTAGTGACTGTGATTTACATAATTTATCTTCATCAGGCCCACTATAAAAATTAATTACTGGGATATTGTTAGTGTCTTCCTGTGTAAAAACCGAGAGAAAATATTTTTTTTTTAAATCGAGCACATTTCGCTCTCTTTGTCAATAAGATACCCATAGTTATTTTTAATGGGCCCCATCTCATCTCTAACTTTTGTTCTATATACCCGGAGAAAAAACTTTTTGGGTTAGTTTTCGAATCCCTAGCAACTTGAATACTCCCTTTCAGCTTTTCTTATCCCCTTTTTAACGTCCCTCTTAATGTCAATTTACTGATTCATAGGATGACCCTCACCTCTTTTGATATATCTATAAATTTCTTCTTCTGCCCTAAAAGATATTTAAGTCTATTATTTATCCATTTTCGGTCATTTTTAATCGTTCTAATTTCTTTATACAGGATAAGTGTTCTTTGAGCAGCATGTATAGTGCTCAGAAAGCTGTCATACTGATAGCTCTCTTCGTTACCCCAGTCAACAGATGATAAGTGTTCTTTAAGCCCATCGTAATCTGCTAAGCGAAAATCTGGGACCGTTACTGAATTATCCCTACTGTCATACTTCATTCTATGCTAAAGGTAATTGATTTGTGATCGCTTGTGCCGAGGTACTCTGTAATTTCTAAATTATTAACAAGGGTTTCCTTGTTTGCCAGAACCAAGTCAAGCAGGTTTTTTCCCCTTGTAGGTTCTGTCACAAACTGCTTCAAAAAACAGTCCTGAACTACTTCTAAGAAGTCATTTGATTCTAAATTCCCAGTCAAGAAATTCCAACCAATATGACTAAAGTTATGGTCTAGAATTACTACATTATCGTGCCTTCTGGCCTTAACAATTTCCTCCCATAGTAGTCGCCCCTGGTCCCTATCTAAGCTTGGGGGACGGTATATCACTCCTAGAATAAACTTTTCATGCCCCTCTGAAAATTCTATGCAGACAGACTCTGTATGTGTTACTTCAGACTTAAAACCTTTTTTTATGCAACAGTTCAAGCGATCACGGACATACAGTGCCACCCCACCCCTCTTCCCATTCCTACTTGGAACAATTTAAAACACTGAATGTGACATTCCACAGGCATGTCCCGGCTTTTGGAATTAAACCATGCCTCAGTGATGGCAAATACATCAATGCTACCTGCACTAGTAACTAATCTCAACTCGTCCATCTTATTCCTAACACACAATCAAAACTTATTGGAAAGTAACTGCCTTTATTACACAGCATCACAAGCCAGCACTATCCTGAACACTGTTCAAAGTCTATCAGTTCTTAACTACAACATCAGGTCCTTAAGCAAACACTATGATGACCTCCTGGCACTCCTTGAGTCACTAAAGACACCCTTCTCCTGCATTATTCTTACTGAGACCTGGCTTAAGCAGGAAACAATTGATATCTACCCCTACCAGGATACACAGCAATCCACAATTGCAGACCATACCAAGTTGGGGGTGGTACTGCAATCTATTACTCTAATCAACTATCTTGTATTAGCACTAATTGCTTCAGTGATGAATACGGGGAATACAGTTTTGCTAATTTTACTGAAAAAATCTCAAGACGCCTATAACAGTCGGTGCCATATACCGGATACCCCACACAAACATCCCAAACTTCAGTGAGAATCTAAAGTCACTAATAACAAACAGACAAATGAACAAGCATCACCTTCTCTTAGCTGGAGACTTCAATATTAACCTAGGCCTACCAGATGATCAGACTGTAACTGATTTCGTCAACAATATGAACAATGCACTTCTCATACCAACAATAACTAAACCAACCAGGCTAACTGAGACAAGTGCAACCATAATAGACCACATATGGACCAATATACTAGCCCCCTTAAATCACGGATAATCACAGACAGCACTACTGACCACTACCCAACCTTCCTCTTAATAAACATTAGTAAGCCACCACTCGAATACAACAAAGTTTCATTTAGACTCCATGACGAGGCCTCAATAAGGAATTTCACAGCAGACCTAGAGACTGTTGACTGGCCTACAGAATTCTCCAATGCCAATGGTATTGACGATTGGACAGACATTTTTCCTAACAAATTACTTAGACTATACAACAAACATTGTCCTATAAAAACGAAACAGATCACAAACAAACGGCTTGGTTGCCCATGGCTAACCAGCAGCATTCTGAAATCCATTGATAAGAAACACCAATATGATAAGCAATATAGACAGGGCTTAATACACAAAGATATTCTTAAACACTATTCATCAGTTCTCACCAAAGTAATAAAGAAAGCCAAACAACTATACTACTCCAGGAGATTCACTGACACAAGAGGAGATATAAAAAAGACCTGGAAAACACTTTCCCAGATTCTGGGGACCCACAAACTGAAAAAAAAACAAGAATATTGTTCTAAATAAACCTCATGAAACACCACTACATCCCACTGACACAGCTAACAAGATAAACGACTTCTTCTCAAACACAGGATCTAATCTCGCCAGTAAAATCCCACATACCAATGCCCGTGCCGGGGACTACCTAGATGGGAATTTCCCAAATTCCTTCTATCTTGTACCAACTGAGCCCACGGAAGTCACCGCGATCATAAAGTCACTTAAAAATAACTCAGGGAATCTGTCTCACGTCCCATCATTATTGCACAAGCGAGCGGCCCATGTCCTTTTGCATGCTATTACATTACTTTTTAACAAGTCACTAGAAACTAGCACTTTCTAGACACTACTCAAGATAGCAAGGGTTACACCAATACATAAAGGTGGTGACCCTACAGAAGTAAACAACTATAGGCCAATATCAAACTTACCATTGCTATCCAAAATCTTCGAGAAACTCGTGCAAAGGAGACTATATTCATTTATAACGCCACAAAACATACTCAACCCCTGCCAATTTGGATTCAGGAAAAATAAAAGCACTAATGATGCAATTATAAAAATGCTAGACCTGCTTTACACAGCATTGAAAAATAAGGAATATCAGCTAGGAATTTTTATTGACCTATGAAAAGCGTTTGACACAGTTGACCACGGCATCCTACTCCACAAACTTGACCATTATGGTATAAGAGGCCATGTGCTTGCATATTTTAAATCCTACCTTTCTAATAGGTATCAGTATGTCACCATTAAAGACACATCCTCATCAATACGGCCTCTTGATACTGGAGTTCCGCAGGGAAGTATCCTTGGACTCCCTGCTCTTCCTCATTTACATCAATGATCTTCCAAACATATCCCAACACCTGAAACCCATTCTCTTTGCTGACGACACGACTTATGTCATCTCCCACCCTAATCTTGCCACTCTCAACACCATTGTTAATGAGGAGCTGCTCAAAATATTGACTTGGATGACAGCCAATAAACTTACACTTAACACTGGCAAAACCTACTATATTATGTTTGGTAGCAGAGCAGGTGTTGCGCAACTTAACATTAAGATCGACAACACTCTAATTGCTAGACATAATGAGGGCAAATTCCTTGGCCTATACCTCGACAACAACCTAAATTTCAGAACCCATATCCAACACATAACAAAAAAAGTATCCAAAACGGTGGGGATCCTCTCCAAGATACGATACTACGTACCACAAACTGCTCTTCTCACACTATACCATTCACTTATATATCCATACCTCACCTATGCTATCTGTGCTTGGGGTTCAACTGCGTGCAGCAACACACCTAAAGCCAATAATAACCCAACAAAAAGCCACAGTAAGAATAATCACTAAATCCCATCCCTGGCAACACCTTCCCCCCACTCTTCATAGATCTAAACTTACTCCCTGTTCAGAACATCCACACTTACTACTGTGCAATCTATATCTACAGGACCTTAAATTCCAATATTAACCTTGACCTAAAACGCTTTCTTGATAGTTGTGACAGGATCCACAGACATAACACCAGACACAAACATCTCTATGACATTCCCCGTGTTCGACTAAACCTTTACAAAAATTCAATGTATTTCAAAGGACCTAAAATCTTGAACACCCTACCTGAAAACTCTAGAACTGCAGACACATTCATCACTTTCAAAACTACAGTTAGAAAACATCTTATCTCCCTGATCCACCCCGACAACTAACTACATGATAACCACCTGGTGGTTCAAAATTACACTCACTCACCCACTGACTATGAACCCAGAAATACTAATCTTAATCTTAAAATAATAAATCCTAACTAGTCATAAGTATGCCTATGATACTCAATATAGACACCTTGTATTGTGCCAAAAAAACATTCTCATTGCTAAACTCACAACTTATGATGTAGTCACTTAGCCTTAATACCGTAATCTGTAAGGATTTAATGTTAAGAATTAATCTAAGTCTGCTGGAAATGCCTAGCCATGCTAGGTGTCCTAGTGGCCCCCTCTGTAATTAGTATTTTATAACATGTAAACCACAAAATACCCAAAACCTGTAAACCCCACATTGTAAACATTATAGAGAATAAACTTTAATTGAATTGAATTGAAAAGACCCTCCTTTCTCTTTACCCTTCCTTCTCATTTCCATTTTTCCACTAAACCTATTACTGTCCTTATCACCTACTGGCTTTCCAATATCCACCTCATTCTACCTATTACTAGTTCTCCTAGAACTCATAATATTACTACACTGGGACTTAACTGTATTCCCGCCAAAATCCATACCACTAACTATTCCTAGTTTAAAGCCCTAACAGCTCCCTCCACTGCAGCGGCCAGTGCTCCCACCCCAGACCTAGATAAGTGAACCCCATCCCTGGCATACATGTCATTTCTGCCATAGAAGAGGTCCCAGTTGTCAATGAATATTACCGCATTTTCCTTACAGTATTTGTCCAGCCAGCAATTGACACCAATTACCCTGGACACCCATTCATTTCCAGCTCCTCTCCTTGGCAAAATACAACATATGACAGGGTTCCCACCCTTCTTCCTAATTATTTCTATTGCTAAACTATACCTGCTTATCAGGTCCTCACTCCTACATCTGCCAACACTCCTATTATCTGCCTCCCTCACTGAGGCAGATAATAGGACTGCTCCCATTACCTTTCATGATGTCGTCCAGACGGCTAACAATATCCTCCATCCCTAAGACAAAAAGCCCTATCTGTAAACTTAACATGACTGCCTTCTCCCTGAAAGCTGGCTGCCTTGGATCAAAGTCTAGCGCAAGCTGGACGCCAAGGTATTGTCCAGTGTGGTGAGAATGATATAGCACTGCGTACCTTGTTTCAAGGTTCGTAGGTTCGAGTCTCCTTCAACCAGAGATCAGTGTTTGTGTATATTTCGCCTGCTCTTGCGAATTCCTTATATATATATAAATATATATATATATATATATATATATATATATATATATATATATATATATATATATATATATATATATATATATATATATATATATATATATATATATATATATATATATATATATATATATATATATATATATATATATATATATATATATATATATATATATATATATATATATATATATATATATATATATTTATATATATGTATGTAAAACTGGTCAATTAGCAAGAACTCATTTAAAATTAAGTCCTTTCTAAAATTTTCTCTTATACGTTTAAAGATATATTTTTTTCATTAATGTTGATGTAAAAATTTATAATTTTGCACCAAAAGAAACTTAGAAAACTTACCTAACCTTATTATAACAAGAACAATTTATTTTAGCCTAACCCAACTAAATATATTTTAGATTTGTTTACAATAATTTAATACTTAACAAGCACAGTGAAATATATTTTTTTCGTTAGGTTCAGAATGATTTTGGCGAAATTATTGCATACACAAATTTTCACTTGTCCTATATGGCAAGATGAGCGTTGCTATTTAAGCCAAGATCGCAAGTTCTGCCTATTCGGCACGACATATATATATATATATATATATATATATATATATATATATATATATATATATATATATATATATATATACATAAAATAAATATACTACTGTATAGAAAGCCACTTGTTATACAGAGCATTTAGGGCAAATTAGGTCAATTTTCTCCCAGGATGTAACCCACACCAGTCGACTGACAACCAGGCCCATTTTATACTGATTAGGTTAGGTAAGGTTCGTCAGGAAACAGGACAAGTGTTTCCTGACGCGGGTCTTAGTCAGATGATGACCCGCTTTTGGTCATCTGACCGAGACCTTCCGCTGGCTTGCCGGTCCTCCCCTTTAAAAATAATGATATAATTATTTATTATTTTATACTGATTGGTGTACATAGACAACTGGTATAAGTAAACACACCCAATGTTTCAACCCTTCCCGGGAATCAAACTCTGACCCTCGCCGTGTGAAGCGAGAGCTTTTGCTACCAGTCAACGGGCCTGAATAATTCGCTCAAGTATAGTGAAAGAGTTCAGTATCACTGGCGTAACCTCAACTGCATCTTACTACAAGTAGAGCGAGCAAATGGAAAGGAGTACAACACCTGGGTATCTTTGCTTGAAGACGCTTCGCCAACCAGTGGTTTAATCAGTTCACAGATGATATACGAAGACAGTATAATCGTCTACGTCATCTCTGTACTGAAGTGATAAAGACTGGTGGCGAAACGTTTTTAAATAAAGATACCGAGGTGTTGCACATGTATGTTTCCTCAGCTTAATGGTGTACTGTTAGTGTAATGCGCCAGTACAGTGTAATGCGCCAGTACAGTGTAATGCGCCAGTACAGTGTAATGCGCCAGTACAGTGTAATGCGCCAGTACAGTGTAATGCGCCAGTACAGTGTAATGCGCCAGTACAGTGTAATGCGCCAGTACAGTGTAATGCGCCAGTACAGTGTAATGCGCCAGTACAGTGTAATGCGCCAGTACAGTGTAATGCGCCAGTACAGTGTAATGCGCCAGTACAGTGTGGACTCTGACATTATGTCATCCATCACATAGTTGATATTACGACCATCAAGACCCCTCAAGGAAGGTTCCTTAGGTGAGGGGCTCTTGATCCAAGGAACTGAATATGACCCATAAAGTGTATATATCCTTTGCTTCCCCCTTCCCCCCCTTACCTACGAATGTAATAACAATCTCCAAATAAATGTCTTAGAGGAAGATCTGAAGAACAGTGCGATATGTGAGAGCTTCACCAGAGTATGAGAGTGAGAGTAGGAGCCACGGCAGCCCACAGCCACAGCCCAGGTGAGAGTTGGAGCCACGGCAGCCCACAGCCACAGCCCAGGTGAGAGTTGGAGCCATGGCAGCCCACAGCCACAGCCCAGGTGAGAGTTGGAGCCACGGCAGCCCACAGCCAGAGCCTAGGTGAGAGTTAGAGCACGGCAGCCCACAGCCACAGACCAGGTGAGAGTAGGAGCCACGGCAGCCCACAGCCACAGCCCAGGAGAGAGTTGGAGCCACGGCAGCCCACAGCCACAGCCCAGGTGAGAGTTGGAGCACGGCAGCCCACAACCACAGCCCAGGTGAGAGTTGGAGCCACGGCAGCCCACAGCCACAGCCCAGGTGAGAGTTGGAGCCACGGCAGCCCACAGCCACAGCCAAGGTGAGAGTTGGAGCACGGCAGCCCACAGCCACAGCCCAGGTGAGAGTTGGAGCGACGGCAGCCCACAGCCACAGCCCAGGTGAGAGTTGGAGCCACGGCAGCCCACAGCCACAGCCCAGGTGAGAGTTGGAGCCACGGCAGCCCACAGCCACAGCCCAGGTGAGAGTTGGAGCACGGCAGCCCACAGCCACAGCCCAGGTGAGAGTTGGAGCCACGGCAGCCCACAGCCATAGCCCAGGTGAGAGTTGGAGCCACGGCAGCCCACAGCCACAGCCCAGGTGAGAGTTGGAGCCACGGCAGCCCACAGCCACAGCCCAGGTGAGAGTTGGAGCCACGGCAGCCCACAGCCATAGCCCAGGTGAGAGTTGGAGCCACGGCAGCCCACAGCCACAGCCCAGGTGAGAGTTGGAGCCACGGCAGCCCACAGCCACAGCCCAGGTGAGAGTTGGAGCCACGGCAGCCCACAGCCACAGCCCAGGTGAGAGTTGGAGCCACGGCAGCCCACAGCCACAGCCCAGGTGAGAGTTGGAGCACGGCAGCCCACAGCCACAGCCCAGGTGAGAGTTGGAGCCACGGCAGCCCACAGCCACAGCCCAGGTGAGAGTTGGAGCCACGGTAGCCCACAGCCACAGCCCAGGTGAGAGTTGGAGCCACGGCAGCCCACAGCCACAGCCTACGTGAGAGTTGGAGCCACGGCAGCCCACAGCCACAGCCCAGGTGAGAGTTGGAGCCATTGCAGCCCACAGCCACAGCCTAGGTGAGAGTTGGAGCCACGGCAGCCCACAGCCACAGCCCAGGTGAGAGTTGGAGCCAAGGCAGCCCACAGCCACAGCCCAGGTGAGAGTTGGAGCCACGGCAGTCCACAGCCACAGCCCAGGTGAGAGTTGGAGCCACGGCTGCCCACAGCCACAGCCCAGGTGAGAGTTAGAGCAACGGCAGCCCACAGCCACAGCCCAGGTGAGAGTTGGAGCCACGGCAGCCCACAGCCACACCCCAGGTGAGAGTTGGAGCCACGGCAGCCCACAGCCACAGCCTAGGTGAGAGTTGGAGCCACGGCAGCCCACAGCCACAGCCCAGGTGAGAGTTGGAGCACGGCAGCCCACAACCAGAGCCCAGGTAAGAGTTGGAGCCACGGCAACCCACAGCCACAGCCCAGGTGAGAGTTGGAGCCACGGCAGCCCACAGCCACACCCCAGGTGAGAGTTGGAGCCACGACAGCCCACAGCCACAGCCCAGGTGAGAGTTGGAGCCACGGCAGCCCACAGCCACAGCCTAGGTGAGAGTTGGAGCCACGGCATCCCACAGCCACAGCCCACGTGAGAGTTGGAGCCAAGGCAGCCCACAGCCACAGCCCAGGTGAGAGTTGGAGCCACGGCAGCCCACAGCCACAGCCCAAGTGAGAGTTGCAGCCACGGCAGTACACAGCCACAGCCCAGGTGAGAGTTGGAGCCACGGCAGTCCACAGCCACAGCCCAGGTGAGAGTTGGAGCCACGGCAGCCCACAGCCACAGCCCAGGTGAGAGTTGGAGCCACGGCAGCCCACAGCCACAGCCCAGGTGAGAGTTGGAGCCACGGCAGCCCACAGCCACAGCCCAGGTGAGAGTTGGAGCCACGGCAGCCCACAGCCACAGCCCAGGTGAGAGTTGGAGCCACGGCAGCCCACAGCCACAGCCCAGGTGAGAGTTGGAGCCACGGCAGCCCACAGCCACCGCCTAGGTGAGAGCTGGAGCCACGGCAGCCCAAAGCCACAGACCAGGTGAGAGTAGGAGCCACGGCAGCCCACAGCCACAGCCTAGGTGAGAGTTGGAGCCATGGCAGCCCAAAGCCACAGCCTAGGTGAGAGTTGGAGGCACGGCAGCCCACAGCCACAGCCCAGGTGAGAGTTGGAGCCACGGCAGCCCACAGCCACAGCCCAGGTGAGAGTTGGAGCCACGGCAGCCCACAGCCACAGCCCAGGTGAGAGTTGGAGCCACGGCAGCCCACAGCCACAGCCCAGGTGAGAGTTGGAGCCACGGCAGCCCACAGCCACAGCCCAGGTGAGAGTTGGAGCCACGGCAGCCCACAGCCACAGCCCAGGTGAGAGTTGGAGCCACGGCAGCCCACAGCCACAGCCCAGGTGAGAGTTGGAGCCACGGCAGCCCACAGCCACAGCCCAGGTGAGAGTTGGAGCCACGGCAGCCCACAGCCACCGCCTAGGTGAGAGCTGGAGCCACGGCAGCCCAAAGCCACAGACCAGGTGAGAGTAGGAGCCACGGCAGCCCACAGCCACAGCCTAGGTGAGAGTTGGAGCCATGGCAGCCCAAAGCCACAGCCTAGGTGAGAGTTGGAGGCACGGCAGCCCACAGCCACAGCCCAGGTGAGAGTTGGAGCCACGGCAGCCCACAGCCACAGCCCAGGTGAGAGTTGGAGCCACGGCAGCCCACAGCCACAGCCCAGGTGAGAGTTGGAGCCACGGCAGCCCACAGCCACAGCCCAGGTGAGAGTTGGAGCCACGGCAGCCCACAGCCGCAGCCCAGGTGAGAGTTGGAGCCACGGCAGCCCACAGCCACAGCCTAGGTGAGAGTTGGAGCCACGGCAGCCCACAGCCACAGCCCAGGTGAGAGTTGGAGCCACGGCAGCCCAAAGCCACAGCCCAGGTGAGAGTTGGAGCCACGGCAGTCCACAGCCACAGCCCAGGTGAGAGTTGGAGCCACGGCAGCCCACAGCCACAGCCCAGGTGAGAGTTGGAGCCACGGCAGTCCACAGCCACAGCCCAGGTGAGAGTTGGAGCCACGGCAGTCCCCAGCCACAGCCCAGGCGAGAGTTGGAGCCACGGCAGCCCACAGCCACAGCCCAGGTGAGAGTTGGAGCCACGGCAGCCCACAGCCACAGCCCAGGTGAGAGTTGGAGCCACGGCAGTCCACAGCCACAGCCCAGGTGAGAGTTGGAGCCACGGCAGCCCACAGCCACAGCCAAGGTGAGAGTTGGAGCCACGGCAGCCCACAGCCACACCCCAGGTGAGAGTTGGAGCCACGGCAGTCCACAGCCACAGCCCAGGTGAGAGTTGGAGCCACGGCAGCAAACAGCCACAGCCCAGGTGAGATTTGGAGCCACGGCAGCCCACAGCCACAACCCAGGTGAGAGTTGGAGCCACGGCAGCCCACAGCCACAGCCCAGGTGAGAGTTGGAGCCACCTCAGCCCACAGCCACAGCGTAGGTGAGAGTTGGAGCCACGGCAGCCCACAGCCACAGCCCAGGTGAGAGTTGGAGCCACGGCAGCCCACACCCACAGCCTAGGTGAGAGTTGGATCCACGGCAGCCCACAGCCACAGCCCAGGTGAGAGTTGGAGCCACGGCAGCCCACAGCCACAGCCCAGGTGAGAGTTGGAGCCACGGCAGTCCACAGCCACAGCCCAGGTGAGAGTTGGAGCCACGGCAGTCCACAGCTACAGCCCAGGTGAGAATTGGAGCCACGGCAGCCCACAGCCACAGCCCAGGTGAGAGTTGGAGCCACGGCGGCCCGCAGCCACAGCCCAGGTGAGAGTTGGAGCCATGACAGCCCACAGCCACAGCCCAGGTGAGAGTTGGAGCCACGGCAGCCCAGAGCCACAGCCCAGGTGAGAGTTGGAGCCACGGCAGCCCACAGCCACAGCCCAGGTGAGAGTTGGAGCCATGGCAGCCCACAGTCACAGCGCAGGTGAGAGTTGGAGCCACGGCAGTCCCCAGCCACAGCCCAGGTGAGAGTTGGAGCCATGGCGGCCCACAGTCACAGCCCAGGTGAGAGTTGGAGCCACGGCAGCCCCTAGCCATAGCCCAGGTGAGAGTTGGAGCCACGGCAGCCCACAGCCACAGCCCAGGTGAGAGTTGGAGCCACGGCAGCCCACAGCCACAGCCCAGGTGAGAGTAGGAGCCACGGCAGCCCACAGCCACAGCCAAGGTGAGAGTTGGAGCCACGGCAGCCCACAGCCACAGCCCAGGTGAGAGTTGGAGCCACGGCAGCCCACAGCCACAGCCCAGGTGAGAGTTGGAGCCACGGCAGCCCACAGCCAAAGCCCAGGTGAGAGTTGGAGCCACGGCAGCCCACAGCCACAGCCTAGGTGAGAGTTGGAGCCACGGAAGCCCACAGCCACAGCCCAGGTGAGAGTAGGAGCCACGGCAGCCTACAGCCACACCCTAGGTGAGAGTTGGAGCCACGGCAGCCCAAAGCCACAGCCTAGGTGAGAGTTGGAGCCACGGCAGCTCACAGCCACAGCCCAGGTGAGAGTTGGAGCCACGGCAGCCCACAGCCACAGCCCAGGTGAGAGATGGAGCCACGGCAGCCCACAGCCACAGCCCAGGTGAGAGTTGGACCCACGGCAGCCCACAGCCACAGCCCAGGTGAGAGTTGGCGCCACGGCAGCCCACAGCCACAGCCCAGGTGAGAGTTGGAGCCACGGCAGCCCACAGCCACAGCCTAGGTGAGAGTTGGAGCCACGGCAGCCCACAGCCACAGCCCAGGTGAGAGTTGGAGCCACGGCAGCCCACAGCCACAGCCTAGGTGAGAGTTGGAGCCACGGCAGTCCACAGCCACAGCCCAGGTGAGAGTTGGAGCCACGGCAGCCCACAGCCACAGCCCAGGTGAGAGTTGGAGCCACGGCAGCCCACAGCCACAGCCCAGGTGAGAGTTGGAGCCACGGCAGTCCCCAGCCACAGCCCAGGTGAGAGTTGGAGCCACGGCAGCCCACAGCCACAGCCCAGGTGAGAGTTGGAGCCACGGCAGCCCACAGCCACAGCCCAGGTGAGAGTTGGAGCCAAGGCAGTCCACAGCCACAGCCCAGGTGAGAGTTGGAGCCACGGCAGCCCACAGCCACAGCCCAGGTGAGAGTTGGAGCCACGGCAGCCCACAGCCACAGCCCAGGTGAGAGTTGGAGCCACGGCAGCCCACAGCCACAGCCCAGGTGAGAGTTGGAGCCACGGCAGCCCACAGCTATAGCCCAGGTGAGATTTGGTGCCACGGCAGCCCACAGCCACAGCCCAGGTGAGAGTTGGAGCCACGGCAGCCCACAGCCACAGCCCAGGTGAGAGTTGGAGCCACGGAAGCCCACAGCCACAGCCTAGGTGAGAGTTGGAGCACGGCAGCCCACAGCCACAGCCCAGGTGAGAGTTGGAGCCACGGCAGCCCACACCCACAGCCTAGGTGAGAGTTGGAGCCACGGCAGCCCACAGCCACAGCCCAGGTGAGAGTTGGAGCCACGGCAGCCCACAGCCACAGCCCAGGTGAGAGTTGGAGCCACGGCAGCCCACAGCCACAGCCCAGGTGAGAGTTGGAGCCACGGCAGCCCACAGCCACAGCCCAGGTGAGAGTTGGAGCCACGGCAGCCCACAGCCACAGCCCAGGTGAGAGTTGGAGCCATGGCAGCCCACAGCCACAGCCCAGGTGAGAGTTGGAGCCACGGCAGCCCAGAGCCACAGCCCAGGTGGCAGCCCACAGCCACAGCCCAGGTGAGAGTTGGAGCCACGGCAGCCCAGCAGCCACAGCCCAGGTGAGAGTTGGAGCCATGGCAGCCCACAGCCACAGCCCAGGTGAGAGTTGGAGCCATGGCAGCCCACAGCCACAGCCCAGGTGAGAGTTGGAGCCACGGCAGCCCACAGCCACAGCCCAGGTGAGAGTTGGAGCCACGGCAGCCCACAGCCACAGCCCAGGTGAGAGTTGGAGCCACGGCAGCCCACAGCCACAGCCCAGGTGAGAGTTGGAGCCACGGCAGCCCACAGCCACAGCCCAGGTGAGAGTTGGAGCCACGGCAGCCCACAGCCACAGCCCAGGTGAGAGTTGGAGCCACGGCAGCCCACAGCCACAGCCCAGGTGAGAGTTGGAGCCACGGCAGCCCACAGCCACAGCCCAGGTGAGAGTTGGAGCCACGGCAGCCCACAGCCACAGCCCAGGTGAGAGTTGGAGCCACGGCAGCCCACAGCCACAGCCCAGGTGAGAGTTGGAGCCACGGCAGCCCACAGCCACAGCCCAGGTGAGAGTTGGAGCCACGGCAGCCCACAGCCACAGCCCAGGTGAGAGTTGGAGCCACGGCAGCCCACAGCCACAGCCCAGGTGAGAGTTGGAGCCACGGCAGCCCACAGCCACAGCCCAGGTGAGAGTTGGAGCCACGGCAGCCCACAGCCACAGCCCAGGTGAGAGTTGGAGCCACGGCAGCCCACAGCCACAGCCCAGGTGAGAGTTGGAGCCACGGCAGCCCACAGCCACAGCCCAGGTGAGAGTTGGAGCCACGGCAGCCCACAGCCACAGCCCAGGTGAGAGTTGGAGCCACGGCAGCCCACAGCCACAGCCCAGGTGAGAGTTGGAGCCACGGCAGCCCACAGCCACAGCCCAGGTGAGAGTTGGAGCCACGGCAGCCCACAGCCACAGCCCAGGTGAGAGTTGGAGCCACGGCAGCCCAGGTGAGAGTTGGAGCCACTGCAGCCCACAGCCACAGCCCAGGTGAGAGTTGGAGCCACGGCAGCCCACAGCCACAGCCCAGGTGAGAGTTGGAGCCACGGCAGCCCACAGCCACAGCCCAGGTGAGAGTTGGAGCCCCACAGGCAGCCCACAGCCACAGCCCAGGTGAGAGTTGGAGCCATGGCAGCCCACAGCCACAGCCCAGGTGAGAGTTGGAGCCACAGCCCACAGCCAGCCCAGGTGAGAGTTGGAGCAGCAGCCCACAGCCACAGCCCAGGTGAGAGTTGGAGCCAGGGCAGCCCACAGCCACAGCCCAGGTGAGAGTTGGAGCCACGGCACAGCCCAGGTGAGAGTTGGAGCCAGCAGCCCACAGCCACAGCCCAGGTGAGAGTTGGAGCCACGGCAGCCCACAGCCACAGCCCAGGTGAGAGTTGGAGCCATGGCAGCCCACAGCCACAGCCCAGGTGAGAGTTGGAGCCACGGCAGCCCACAGCCACAGCCCAGGTGAGAGTTGGAGCCACGGCAGCCCACAGCCACAGCCCAGGTGAGAGTTGGAGCCACGGCAGCCCACAGCCACAGCCCAGGTGAGAGTTGGAGCCACGGCAGCCCACAGCCACAGCCCAGGTGAGAGTTGGAGCCACGGCAGCCCACAGCCACAGCCCAGGTGAGAGTTGGAGCCACGGCAGCCCACAGCCACAGCCCAGGTGAGAGTTGGAGCCACGGCAGCCCACAGCCACAGCCCAGGTGAGAGTTGGAGCCACGGCAGCCCACAGCCACAGCCCAGGTGAGAGTTGGAGCCACGGCAGCCCACAGCCACAGCCCAGGTGAGAGTTGGAGCCACGGCAGCCCACAGCCACAGCCCAGGTGAGAGTTGGAGCCACGGAAGCCCACAGCCACAGCCCAGGTGAGAGTTGGAGCCACGGCAGCCCACAGCCACAGCCCAGGTGAGAGTTGGAGCCACGGCAGCCCACAGCCACAGCCCAGGTGAGAGTTGGAGCCACGGCAGCCCACAGCCACAGCCCAGGTGAGAGTTGGAGCCACGGAAGCCCACAGCCACAGCCCAGGTGAGAGTTGGAGCCACGGCAGCCCACAGCCACAGCCCAGGTGAGAGTTGGAGCCATGGCAGCCCACAGCCACAGCCCAGGTGAGAGTTGGAGCCACGGCAGCCCACAGCCACAGCCCAGGTGAGAGTTGGAGCCACGGCAGCCCACAGCCACAGCCCAGGGGAGAGTTGGAGCCACGGCAGGCCACAGCCCAGGTGAGAGTTGGAGCAGCCCACAGCCACAGCCCAGGTGAGAGTTGGAGCAGGCAGCCCACAGCCACAGCCCAGGTGAGAGTTGGAGCCACGGCAGCCCACAGCCACAGCCCAGGTGAGAGTTGGAGCCACGGCAGCCCACAGCCACAGCCCAGGTGAGAGTTGGAGCAGCCCACAGCCACAGCCCAGGTGAGAGTTGGAGCCACGGCAGCCCACAGCCACAGCCCAGGTGAGAGTTGGAGCCACGGCAGCCCACAGCCACAGCCCAGGTGAGAGTTGGAGCCACGGCAGCCCACAGCCACAGCCCAGGTGAGAGTTGGAGCCATGGCAGCCCACAGCCACAGCCCAGGTGAGAGTTGGAGCCACGGCAGCCCACAGCCACAGCCCAGGTGAGAGTTGGAGCCACGGCAGCCCACAGCCACAGCCCAGGTGAGAGTTGGAGCCACGGCAGCCCACAGCCACAGCCCAGGTGAGAGTTGGAGCCACGGCAGCCCACAGCCACAGCCCAGGTGAGAGTTGGAGCCATGGCAGCCCACAGCCACAGCCCAGGTGAGAGTTGGAGCCACGGCAGCCCACAGCCACAGCCCAGGTGAGAGTTGGAGCCACGGCAGCCCACAGCCACAGCCCAGGTGAGAGTTGGAGCCACGGCAGCCCACAGCCACAGCCCAGGTGAGAGTTGGAGCCACGGCAGCCCACAGCCACAGCCCAGGTGAGAGTTGGCGCCACGGCAGCCCACAGCCACAGCCCAGGTGAGAGTTGGAGCCACGGCAGCCCACAGCCACAGCCCAGGTGAGAGTTGGAGCCACGGCAGCCCACAGCCACAGCCCAGGTGAGAGTTGGAGCCACGGCAGCCCACAGCCACAGCCCAGGTGAGAGTTGGAGCCACGGCAGCCCACAGCCACAGCCCAGGTGAGAGTTGGAGCCACGGCAGCCCACAGCCACAGCCCAGGTGAGAGTTGGAGCCACGGCAGCCCACAGCCACAGCCCAGGTGAGAGTTGGAGCCACGGCAGCCCACAGCCACAGCCCAGGTGAGAGTTGGAGCCACGGCAGCCCACAGCCACAGCCCAGGTGAGAGTTGGAGCCACGGCAGCCCACAGCCACAGCCCAGGTGAGAGTTGGAGCCACAGCCCAAGGCAGACCACACCCACAGCCCAGGTGAGAGTTGGAGCCACGGCAGCCCACAGCCACAGCCCACGTGAGAGTTGGAGCCACGGCAGCCCACAGCCACAGCCCAGGTGAGAGTTGGAGCCACGGCAGCCCACAGCCACAGCCCAGGTGAGAGTTGGAGCCACGGCAGCCCACAGCCACAGCCCAGGTGAGAGTTGGAGCCACGGCAGCCCACAGCCACAGCCCAGGTGAGAGTTGGAGCCACGGCAGCCCACAGCCACAGCCCAGGTGAGAGTTGGAGCCACGGCAGCCCACAGCCACAGCCCAGGTGAGAGTTGGAGCCACGGCAGCCCACAGCCACAGCCCAGGTGAGAGTTGGAGCCACGGCAGCCCACACCCACAGCCCAGGTGAGAGTTGGAGCCACGGCAGGTGCCCACAGCCACAGCCCAGGTGAGAGTTGGAGCCACAGCCCACAGCCACAGCCCAGGTGAGAGTTGGAGCCACGGCAGCCCACAGCCACAGCCCAGGTGAGAGTTGGAGCCACGGCAGCCCACAGCCACAGCCCAGGTGAGAGTTGGAGCCACGGCAGCCCACAGCCACAGCCCAGGTGAGAGTTGGAGCCACGGCAGCCCACAGCCACAGCCCAGGTGAGAGTTGGAGCCACGGCAGCCCACAGCCACAGCCCAGGTGAGAGTTGGAGCCACGGCAGCCCACAGCCACAGCCCAGGTGAGAGTTGGAGCCATGGCAGCCCACAGCCACAGCCCAGGTGAGAGTTGGAGCCATGGCAGCCCACAGCCACAGCCCAGGTGAGAGTTGGAGCCATGGCAGCCCACAGCCACAGCCCAGGTGAGAGTTGGAGCCACGGCAGCCCACAGCCACAGCCCAGGTGAGAGTTGGAGCCACGGCAGCCCACAGCCACAGCCCAGGTGAGAGTTGGAGCCACGGCAGCCCACAGCCACAGCCCAGGTGAGAGTTGGAGCCACGGCAGCCCACAGCCACAGCCCAGGTGAGAGTTGGAGCCACGGCAGCCCACAGCCACAGCCCAGGTGAGAGTTGGAGCCACGGCAGCCCACAGCCACAGCCCAGGTGAGAGTTGGAGCCACGGCAGCCCACAGCCACAGCCCAGGTGAGAGTTGGAGCCACGGCAGTCCATAGCCACAGCCCAGGTGAGAGTTGGAGCCACGGCAGCGCACAGCCACAGCCTAGGTGAGAGTTGGAGCCACAGCCACAGGCAGCCCCACAGCCACAGCCCAGGTGAGAGTTGGAGCCACGGCAGCCCACAGCCACAGCCCAGGTGAGAGTTGGAGCCACGGCAGCCCACAGCCACAGCCCAGGTGAGAGTTGGAGCACGGCAGCCCACAGCCACAGCCCAGGTGAGAGTTGGAGCCACGGCAGCCCACAGCCACAGCCCAGGTGAGAGTTGGAGCCACGGCAGCCCACAGCCACAGCCCAGGTGAGAGTTGGAGCCATGGCAGCCCACAGCCACAGCCCAGGTGAGAGTTGGAGCCATGGCAGCCCACAGCCACAGCCCAGGTGAGAGTTGGAGCCACGGCAGCCCACAGCCACAGCCCAGGTGAGAGTTGGAGCCACGGCAGCCCACAGCCACAGCCCAGGTGAGAGTTGGAGCCACGGCAGCCCACAGCCACAGCCCAGGTGAGAGTTGGAGCCACGGCAGCCCACAGCCACAGCCCAGGTGAGAGTTGGAGACAGGGCAGCCCACAGCCACAGCCCAGGTGAGAGTTGGAGCCACGGCAGCCCACAGCCACAGCCCAGGTGAGAGTTGGAGCCACGGCAGCCCACAGCCACAGCCCAGGTGAGAGTTGGAGCCACGGCAGCCCACAGCCACAGCCCAGGTGAGAGTTGGAGCCACGGCAGCCCACAGCCACAGCCCAGGTGAGAGTTGGAGCCACGGCAGCCCACAGCCACAGCCCAGGTGAGAGTTGGAGCCACGGCAGCCCACAGCCACAGCCCAGGTGAGAGTTGGAGCCACGGCAGCCCACAGCCACAGCCCAGGTGAGAGTTGGAGCCACGGCAGCCCACAGCCACAGCCCAGGTGAGAGTTGGAGCCACGGCAGCCCACAGCCACAGCCCAGGTGAGAGTTGGAGCCACGGCAGCCCACAGCCACAGCCCAGGTGAGAGTTGGAGCCACGGCAGCCCACAGCCACAGCCCAGGTGAGAGTTGGAGCCACGGCAGCCCACAGCCACAGCCCAGGTGAGAGTTGGAGCCACGGCAGCCCACAGCCACAGCCCAGGTGAGAGTTGGAGCCACGGCAGCCCACAGCCACAGCCCAGGTGAGAGTTGGAGCCACGGCAGCCCACAGACACAGCGCAGGTGAGAGTTGGAGCCACGGCAGCCCACAGCCACAGCCCAGGTGAGAGTTGGAGCCACGGCAGCCCACAGCCACAGCCCAGGTGAGAGTTGGAGCCACGGCAGCCCACAGCCACAGCCCAGGTGAGAGTTGGAGCCATGGCAGCCCACAGCCACAGCCCAGGTGAGAGTTGGAGCCACGGCAGCCCACAGCCACAGCCCAGGTGAGAGTTGGAGCCACGGCAGCCCACAGCCACAGCCCAGGTGAGAGTTGGAGCCACGGCAGCCCACAGCCACAGCCCAGGTGAGAGTTGGAGCCACGGCAGCCCACAGCCACAGCCCAGGTGAGAGTTGGAGCCATGGCAGCCCACAGCCACAGCCCAGGTGAGAGTTGGAGCCACGGCAGCCCACAGCCACAGCCCAGGTGAGAGTTGGAGCCACGGCAGCCCACAGCCACAGCCCAGGTGAGAGTTGGAGCCACGGCAGCCCACAGCCACAGCCCAGGTGAGAGTTGGAGCCACGGCAGCCCACAGCCACAGCCCAGGTGAGAGTTGGAGCCACGGCAGCCCACAGCCACAGCCCAGGTGAGAGTTGGAGCCACGGCAGCCCACAGCCACAGCCCAGGTGAGAGTTGGAGCCACGGCAGCCCACAGCCACAGCCCAGGTGAGAGTTGGAGCCACGGCTGCCCACAGCCACAGCCCAGGTGAGAGTTGGTGCCACGGCAGGCAGCCCACAGCCACAGCCCAGGTGAGAGTTGGAGCCACGGCAGCCCACAGCCACAGCCCAGGTGAGAGTTGGAGCCACGGCAGCCCACAGCCACAGCCCAGGTGAGAGTTGGAGCCACGGCAGCCCACAGCCACAGCCCAGGTGAGAGTTGGAGCCACGGCAGCCCACAGCCACAGCCCAGGTGAGAGTTGGAGCCACGGCAGCCCACAGCCACAGCCCAGGTGAGAGTTGGAGCCATGGCAGCCCACAGCCACAGCCCAGGTGAGAGTTGGAGCCAGCCCAAGGCAGCCCACAGCCACAGCCCAGGTGAGAGTTGGAGCCACGGCAGCCCACAGCCACAGCCCAGGTGAGAGTTGGAGCCACGGCAGCCCACAGCCACAGCCCAGGTGAGAGTTGGAGCCACGGCAGCCCACAGCCACAGCCCAGGTGAGAGTTGGAGCCACGGCAGCCCACAGCCACAGCCCAGGTGAGAGTTGGAGCCATGGCAGCCCACAGCCACAGCCCAGGTGAGAGTTGGAGCCACGGCAGCCCACAGCCACAGCCCAGGTGAGAGTTGGAGCCACGGCAGCCCACAGCCACAGCCCAGGTGAGAGTTGGAGCCACGGCAGCCCACAGCCACAGCCCAGGTGAGAGTTGGAGCCACGGCAGCCCACAGCCACAGCCTAGGTGAGAGTTGGAGCCACGGCAGCCCACAGCCACAGCCAAGGTGAGAGTTGGAGCCATGGCAGCCCACAGCCACAGCCCAGGTGAGAGTTGGAGCCGGCAGCCCACAGCCACAGCCCAGGTGAGAGTTGGAGCCACGGCAGCCCACAGCCACAGCCCAGGTGAGAGTTGGAGCCACGGCAGCCCACAGCCACAGCCCAGGTGAGAGTTGGAGCCACGGCAGCCCACAGCCACAGCCCAGGTGAGAGTTGGAGCCACGGCAGCCCACAGCCACAGCCCAGGTGAGAGTTGGAGCCATGGCAGCCCACAGCCACAGCCCAGGTGAGAGTTGGAGCCATGGCAGCCCACAGCCACAGCCTAGGTGAGAGTTGGAGCCACGGCAGCCCACAGCCACAGCCCAGGTGAGAGTTGGAGCCATGGCAGCCCACAGCCACAGCCCAGGTGAGAGTTGGAGCCATGGCAGCCCACAGCCACAGCCCAGGTGAGAGTTGGAGCCACGGCAGCCCACAGCCACAGCCCAGGTGAGAGTTGGAGCCACGGCAGCCCACAGCCACAGCCCAGGTGAGAGTTGGAGCCATGGCAGCCCACAGCCACAGCCCAGGTGAGAGTTGGAGCCATGGCAGCCCACAGCCACAGCCCAGGTGACGTTGACTCGCTTGCACAAAAATAGTATAAACACAGTGAATCAAGCCCAGTGTGTGGGCGATACATTGTGTGGGCGATACATTTTGTGGGCGATACATTGTGTGGGCGATACATTTTGTGGGCGATACATTGTGTGGGCGATACATTGTGTGGGCGATTCGTTGTCAATGAAGGATCATTTCATATTGCACTTGAGAGTGCTTTTTTTTCCCTTGCCGTTTATCATCTGGTGTCCTAAACCTGTACGGGTCATAGAGCACTCGGTGATTCGAGTGAACAGAAGACAATACTTTTAACCTATCATGAAGGATGGGGAGATCATAGTGGCAGTGGTGACCCCCAGGAAGAAGCGGGAGACCAGCAGGAGGTTCAACCATGGTGTCGTCAGCAGCACTACCATGCCCAGGGTAGTGCCCAGTGCCCCCATCCTCACCGCCCATCGTCTGCCAAACCTGCCAAACGTCCCTCTGGTTAATGCCACCGTTCAAACAGAAAATTATAGCTAAATAAATTTGTTACTCACAGTCTCCGTGAGGAGAGACTTAGTTAATATGAACCATAGATGGTTCACGGTACAACGTGAACCATAGATGGTTCACGGTACAACGTGAACCATAGATGGTTCACGGTACAACGTGAACCATAGATGGTTCACGGTACAACGTGAACCATAGATGGATCACGGCACTACGTGAACCATAGACGGGTCAGGACACTACGTGAACCATAGATGGATCACGGCACTACGTGAACCATAGATAGATCACGGCACTACGTGGACCATTGATGGATCACGGCACTACGTGAACCATAGATGGATCACAGCACTACGTGAACCATAGATGGATCAGGACACTACGTGAACCATAGACAGATTACGGCACAACGTGAATCATAGATGGATCAGGACACTACGTGAACCATAGATGGATCAGGACACTACGTGAACCATAGATGGATCACGGCACTACGTGAACCATAGATGGATCACGGCACTACGTGAACCATAGATGGATCAGGACACTACGTGAACCATAGACAGATTACGGCACAACGTGAATCATAGATGGATCAGGACACTACGTGAACCATAGATGGATCAGGACACTACGTGAACCATAGATGGATCACGGCACAACGTGAACCATAGAGGGATCAGGACACTACGTGAACCAAAGATAGATCACGGCACTACGTGAACCATTGATGGATCAGGACACTACGTGAACCATAGTCAGATCACGGCACAACGTGAACCATAGATGGATCAGGACACTACGTGAGCAATACATGGTTCTCGGTACAACGTGAACCATAGATGGATCAGGACACTACGCGAGCAATACATGGTTCTCGGTACAACGTGAACCATAGATGGATCAGGACACTACGCGAACCATAGATAGATCACGGCACTAGGTGAACCATAGATGGATCAGGACACTACGTGAACCATAGATAGATCACGGCAGTGCGTGAACCATAGATGGATCACGGCACTACGTGAACCATAGATGGATCACGGCACAACGAGAACCATAGATGGATCAGAACACTACGTGAACCTTAGATGGATCACGGCACTAAGTGAACCACAGGTGGATCAGGACACTACGTGAACAATAGATAGATCACGGCATTACGTGAACCATAGATCGATCAGAACACTACACGAACCATAGATGGATCACGGCACTACATAGACATAGATCACGGCACAACGTGAACCATACATGGATCAGGACACTACGCGATCCATAGACGGATCACGTCACTATGTGAACCCCAGATGGATCACGGCACTATGTGAGCGGCAGATTGATCACGGCAATTCATGAGCCATAGATGGATCACGGTACTACGTGAACCACAGTTGGATCACAACACTAAGTGAATTATACATGGATCACGGCAGTACTTGAACCAAAGTTGGATCACGGCACTAAGCGAACCATAGATGGATCACGTTTCTATGTGAACCACAGATGTATCACGGCAGTATGTGAACCACAAATTGATCACGGCACTACTTGAACCAGAGATGGTTGACGGCACCATGTGAACCATAAATGGATCACGGCATTACGTAAACCATAGATGGATCACGACACTATGTGAACTACAGTTGGATCACGGCACTACGTTAACCTCAGATGGATCACGGCACTATGTGAGCCACAGATGGATCACGGCACTAAATGAACCACAGATGGATCACAACACTATGTGAACCACAGATGTATCACGGCACTATGTGAACCACAGATGGATCACGGAACTATGTGAGCCATAGATGGATCAAGGCACTAAGTGAACCACAGATAGATCACGGCAATATCTGAAACACAGATGGATCACCGCACTACATGAACCATAGAAGGATCACGGTACTACGTGAACCAAAGATGGATCAAGGCACTATGTGAATCATAGCTGGATCACGGAAGTACGTAAACCACAGATGGAACACGAAACTGCGTGAACCACAGATGAATGACGGCACTACGTGAACCATCGATGGATCATTGCACTATGTGAACCACAGATGGATCACGTAACTGTGTGCACCATAGATGGATCACGGCACTACGTGAACCATAGATGGATCAAGGCATTAAGTGAACAATAGGTAGATCACGGTACTACGTGAGCCATAGACGGATCACGGCAGTAAGTGAACCATAGACTACAGTTAGAAAACATCTTATCTCCCTGATACACCCCGTCAACAAACTACATGATAACCACCTGGTGGTTCACTCTTACACTCACTCACCCACTGACTATAAACACAGAAATACGAATCTTAATCTTAAAATAATAAATCCTAACTAGTCATAAGTTTGCCTATGATACTCCAATATAGACACCTTGTATTATGCCAAAACAAAAACATTCACATTGTTAAACTCACAAATTATGATGTAGTCACTTAGCCTTAATACCATAATCTGTAATAATTTAAAGTTTAGAATTAATCTAAGTCTGCCCGAAATGCCTAGCCATGCTAGGTGTCCTAGTGGCTCCCTCTGTAATTACTATTTTATGACATGTAAACGACAGAATATTCAAAATCTGTAAACCCTGCATTGTAATCTTTATAGAGAATAAACTTTATTGATTGATTGATTGATAGATGGATCACGACACTATGTGAACCACAGATGGATTACGACACTATAGAAACCACATATGGATCTCGGCAGTATGCAAACCACAGATGTATCACGACACTATGTGAACCATAGATGGATCATGGCAGTATGTGAATCAGAGATGGATCACCGCACTACATGAACCATAGATGGATTACGGTACTACGTGAACCACACATGGATCACGACACGCCGTGAACCAGAGGTGGATCACGGCACTACTTGAACCACAGATGGATCACGACACTATGTGAAGCAAATATGGATCACGGCATTGAGTGAGCCATAGATGGATCACGGCGCTACGTGAACCATAGATGGATCACGGCACTACGTGAAGCACAGATGGATTACTGCACTAAGTGAACCATAGATGAATCACGGCACTACGTGAACCACAGATGGATCACGACAGTATGTGAACCAATGATTGATCACGGCACTACGTGACCAATAAATGGATCACGGTACTATGTGAACCATAGATGGATCACGTCTCCATGTGAACCACAGATGGATCACGGCACTATGTGAACCACAGATGGATCACGGCACTACGTGACCAATAGATGGATCGCGGTACTATGTGAACCATAGATGGATCACGTCTCCATGTGAACCACAGATGGATCACGGCAGTAAGTGAAATATAGAAGGATCACGGCACTACGTGGCCATAGATCGATCCCGGCACTAAGTGAACCATAGCCGTATCACGACACTATGTGAACCACAGATGTATTACGACACTATGTGATCCGAAGATGGATGAAGGCAGCACATGAACCATAGATGGATCACAGCTCTACGTGAAACTCAGATTGATCATGACACTTCGTGAATCATAGATGGATCTCGACACTATGTGAACCACAGATGGATCACAGCACAACGTCAACCACAGATGGGTGACGGTACTATGTGAACCATATATGGATCACGGCACTATGTGAACCAAAGATGGATCATGGGTACTACTTGAACCATATATGGATCACGGCACTAGGAGTACCATAGATTGATCACGGTACTTCAAGAATTGTAGATGGATCACGACACTACGTGAACCACATATGGATCACGACACTACGTGAACCATATATGGATCACGACACTACGTGAACCATATATGGATCACGACACTACGTGAACCACATATGGATCACGACACTATGTGAACCACATTTGGATCACGACACTACGTGAACCACATATGGATCACGACACTACGTGAACCATATATGGATCACGACACTACGTGAACCATATATGGATCACGACACTACGTGAACCATATATGGATCACGACACTATATAAACCACGTATAGATCACAGATAGAACACGACACAATGTGAACCATAGATGGATCATGGCACTATGTGAGCTACAGATGGATCATGACACTATGTGAACCATACTGATCACGACACTAAGTGAACCATAGATGGATCACAAAACTATGTGAGCCATAGACGGATCACGACACTACGTGAACCATAGACGGATCACGACACTACGTGAACCATAGACGGATCACGACACTATGTGAACCATAGATGGATCACGACACTATGTGAACCATAGATGGATCACGACAATATGTGAACCATAGATGGATCACGACACTATGTGAACCATAGATAGATCATGACACTATGTGAACCATAGATGGATCACGACACTAAGTGAACCATAGATGGATCACGACACTACGTGAACCATAGATGGATCACGACACTATGTGAACCATGATGGATCACGACACTACGTGAACCATAGATGGATGACGACACTACGTGAACCATAGATGGATCACGACACTAAGTGAACCATAGATGGATCACGACACTAAGTGAACCATAGATGGATCACGACACTACGTGAACCATAGATGGATCACGACACTACGTGAACCATAGATGGATCACGACACTACGTGAACCATAGATGGATCACGACACTATGCTCCTGTTGGGGATGTTGGATGATCAAGTCACCTGTGAGCAGTGTAGGCGGAGACAACGAAGCCGAGGAGACAGCCCAGAGTGTAGAGGGTCTGGTAGAGTGGTGCCAGAGGCTCTCTCTTACACACCAGGTCCCACTGTTCGCACATGAAAAAAAAGCTTTAACATCAAATTCATAACCTATGTAAAAAAAATATATATCTTACTTTCAGCATACTCTGAAAAAAAATATGAAAAATATTTTATAAATTCTACGAAGATACCGCTGTCGGCCTCTATTCTCTAAAACAATGAATTCTAGATATGCATCCCAGGACGACCTGGGATGATAACACCTGCCCTATCTCGGCATATCTCATGAGAGGAGTAACAGCAACTGATATGAGGGGTGAGGGCTGATATGTTGGTGTGTGAGCTACAGAGGTGAGGAGATGATATGTTGGTGTGTAAGTTAAAGAGGTGTGGAGATGATATGTTGGTGTGTGAGTTACAGAGGTGTGGAGATGATATGTTGGTGTGTGAGTTACAGAGGTGTGGAGATGATATGTTGGTGTGTGAGTTACAGAGGTGTGGAGATGATATGTTGGTGTGTGAGTTACAGAGGTGTGGAGATGATATGTTGGTGTGTGAGTTACAGAGGTGTGGAGATGATATGTTGGTGTGTGAGCTACAGAGGTGTGGAGATGATATGTTGGTGTGTGAGTTACAGAGGTGTGGAGATGATATGTTGGTGTGTGAGTTACAGAGGTGTGGAGATGATATGTTGGTGTGTGAGTTACAGAGGTGTGGAGATGATATGTTGGTGTGTAAGTTAAAGAGGTGTGGAGATGATATGTTGGTGTGTGAGTTACAGAGGTGTGGAGATGATATGTTGGTGTGTGAGTTACAGAGGTGTGGAGATGATATGTTGGTGTGTGAGTTACAGAGGTGTGGAGATGATATGTTGGTGTGTGAGTTACAGAGGTGCAGAGATGATATGTTGGTGTGTGAATCACAGAGGTGTGGAGATGATATGTTGGTGTGTAAGTTAAAGAGGTGTGGAGATGATATGTTGGTGTGTGAATTACAGAGGTGCAGAGATGATATGTTGGTGTGTGAATCACAGAGGTGTGGAGATGATATGTTGGTGTGTAAGTTAAAGAGGTGTGGAGATGATATGTTGGTGTGTAAGTTAAAGAGGTGTGGAGATGATATGTTGGTGTGTAAGTTAAAGAGGTGTGGAGATGATATGTTGGTGTGTGAGTTACAGAGGTGCAGGTGTTAGTTGCTTGTGGTTTACTGAAGTGTAACAGAAAGTTATATACGTGTGACACGGAGTTGCAGAGGTGTGACACTGGGTTACAGTGTTATACTGGGATAAAGAGGGGTGATAATGGGTTACAGAGGTGTTACACTGGGTTACAGATGCGTGACAATGAATTGCAGAGGCGCATCAGTGAGTTACAGTGACACTGAGTTAAGGAGGTATGAAACTAGGTTATGGAGGTATGACACTGGGTTATGGAGGTATGACGCTGGATTATGGAGGTATGACACTGGGTTACAGAGGTATGACATTAGGTTATGGAGGTGTGGCACTGGGTTTTAGAGGTGTGACACTGGGTTATTGAGGTATGGCACTGGGTTATGGAGGTATGATGCGGGGTTATAGAGGTGTAACACTGTGTTACAGAGGTATGACAACGGGTTACAGATTTGTGAATCTGGGTTACAAAGGTATGACACTGGGTTACAAAGTTATGGCACTAGATTATGAAGGTATGACACTGGGTAATGGAGGTATGACACTGTGTTACAGAGGTATGACATGGGGATATGTAGGTGTGACGCTGGGTTACAGAGGTATGACATTAAGTTACGGAGGTGTGGCACTGGGTTTTAGAGGTGTGACACTGGGTTATGGAGGTTTGTCACTGGGTTAGAGAGGTATGACATTAGGTTATGGAGGAGTGGCACTGGGTTATGGAGGTGTGACACTGGGTTATGGAGGCATGACACTGGGTTATGGAGGTATGACACTGGGTTATGGAGGTGTGACACTGGGTTACAGAGGCATGACAGCGGGTTACAGAAGTATGGCACTGGGTTACAGAAGTATGACACTGGGTTACGGAGGGATGACATTAGGCTACGAAGGTGTGGCACCGGGTTATGGAGGTGTGACAATGGGATATGGAGGTATGACACTGGGTTAGTGAGGTATTACACTGGGTTATGCGGGTATGACACTGGGTTATTTAGGTATGACACTGGGTTATGGAAGTATGACATTGGGTTACAGAGGAATGGCACCGGGTTATGGAGGTATGACACTGGGTTATGGAGGTATGACACTTGGTTACAGCGGTATGACACTGGGTTACCGAAGTATGGCACTGGGTTACAGAAGTATGACATTTGGTTACAGAAGTATGACACTAGGTTACAGTGGTATGGCATTATGTTACAGAGGTATGGCAATAGGTTATGGAGGTAAGACAATGGGTTATGGAGGTATGACACTGCGTTACAGAGGTGTAATACTGGGTTGTGGAGGTGTGACACTGGGTTACAGAAGTATGACACTGGGTTATGGAGTTGTGACACAGGGTTACAAAGATATGATACTGGGTTATGAAGGTGTGACACTGGGTTACAGAGGTATGATACTGGGTTACAGAGGCATGACACTGGGTTACAGAATTATGACACTGAGTTATGGAGGGGAGACACTGGGTTATGGAATATAACACCCGGATTATGGAGGTATGACAATGTGTTATAGATGTATGACACGGGGTTATGGAGGCGTGACACTGGGTTATAGAAGTTTGACACTGGGTTCTGGAGGAATGACACTGGGTTATGGAGGTTTGACACTGGGTTGTGGAGGTATGACACTGGGTTACAGTGGTATGACATTTGGTTATGGAGATGTGGCACTGGTCTTTAGAGGTGTGACACTGGGTTATGGAGGCATGACACTGGGTTATGGAGGTATGACACTATGTTATGGAGGTGTGACACTGGGTTACAGAGGTATGACAACGGGTTACAGATTTTTGACTCTGGGTTGCAGAGGCATGACACTGGGTTACAAAGTTATGACACTAGATTATGAAGGTATGACACTGGGTTATGGAGGTGTGACGCTGTGTTACAGAGGCATGACACTGGATTATGAAGGTGTGACACTGGGTTATAGATATATGATACTGGGTTATAAAGGTGTGACACTGGGTTACACAGGTATGACATTGGGTTACAGAGGTATGGTACTGGGTTATGGAGGCGTGACACGTAGTTACAGAGGTATGATACTGGGTTACAGAGGCATGGCACTGGGTTACAGAGGTATGACACTGAGATATGGAAGTGAGACACTGGGTTATGGAATATAACACCCGGGTTATGGAGGTATGATACTGGGTTATGGATGTATGACACTGGGTTATGGAAGCGTGACACTGGGTTATAGAAGTTTGACACTGGGTTCTGGAGATATGACACTGGCTTATGGAGGTTTGAACTGGGTTATGAAGGTATGACAGTGGGTTACAGTGGTATGACATTAGGTTATGGAGGTGTGGCACTGGGTTTTAGAGGTGTGACACTGGGTTATGGAGGCATGACACTGGGTAATGGAGGTGTTACACTGGGTTAGGGAGGTGTGACACAGGGTTACAGAGGTATGACAACGGGTTACAAATTTGTTACTCTGGGTTACAGAGGTATGAAACTGGGTTACAAAGTTATGACACTAGATTATGAAGGTATGACTCTGGGTTATAGAGGTATGACACTGTGTTACAGAGGTATGGCACTGGGTTATGGAGGTGTGACGCTGGGTTACAGAGGCATGACACTAGGTTACAGAGGTATGACACTAGGTTATGGGAGTGTGACACTGAATTATGGAGGTGTGACACTGGGTTACAGAGGTATGACAACGAGTTACAGAAGTATGGCACTGGGTTACAGAAGTATGACACTGGGTCACAGAAGTATGACACTGGGTTACAGAGGTATGACAACGGGTTACAGTAGTATGGCAGTGAGTTACAGAAGTATGACACTGGGTTACGGAAGTATGACACTGGGTTACAGATTTATGACTCTGGGTTACATATTTGTGACTCTGGGTCACAGAGGTATGACACTGGGCTACAAAGTTATGACACTAGATAATGAAGGTATGACACTGGGTTATGGAGGTATGACACTGTGTTTCAGAGGTATGACACTGGGTAATGGAGGTGTGACGCTGGGTTACAGAGGCATGACACTGGGTTATGGAGGTGTGACACGTAGTTAAAGAGGTATGACACTGGGTTACAGAGGTATGACACTGGTTTATAGGAGTGTGACACTGGGTTATGGAGGTATGACACTGGGTTACAGAGGAATGAAACTGGGTTACGGAGGAATGACACTGGGTTACAGAGGTATGATACTGGGTTATGGAGGTATGACACTGGGTTATGGAGGTGTGACACTGGGTTATGGAGGTATGACACAGGGTTACAAAGGTGTGACACTAGGTTATGGAGGTGTGACACTGGGTTATGGAGGTGTGGCAACGGAATATGGTGGTATGACACATTATTATGGAGGTATGACACTGGGTTATGGGGTTATGACACTGGGTTATATACGTATGACACTGGGTATGGAAGCATGACATTTGGTTACAGAGGAATGACACTGGGTTATGGAGGTATAACACTGGGTTATGGACGTATAACACTGGGTCACAGCGGTATGACACTGGGTTACCGAAGAATGGCGCTGGCTTACAGAAGTATGACAATAGGTTACAGTGGTATGGCATTGTGTTACAGAGGTATGACACTGGGTTTAAGAGGTATGGCACTTGGTTATGGAGGTATGACACTGGGTTATGGAGGTATGACACTGCGTTACAGAGGTGTGATACTGGGTTATGGAGGTGTGACACACGGTTACTGAAGTATGACACTGTGTTATGGAGTTGTGACACTGGGTTACAGAGATATGCTACTGGGTTATGACGGCGTGACACTGGGTTACAGAGGTATGACACTGGGTTACAGAGGTATAGTACTGGGTTATGGAGGCGTGACACGTAGTTACAGTGGTATGATACTGGGTTAAAGAGGTATGGCACTTGGTTACAGAGGTATGACACTGAGTTATGGATGGGAGACACTGCGTTATGGAACATAACACCCGGGTTATGGAGGTATGACACTAGGTTATGGATGTATGACACTGGGTTGTGGAGCCGTGACACTGGGTTCTGGAGGTATGACACTGGGATCTGGAGGTATGACACTGGGTTACAGTGGTATGACATTAGGCTATGGAGGTGTGGCACTGGGTTTAGAGGTGTGACACTGAGTTATGGAGGCATGACACTGGGTTATGGAGGTGTGACACTGGGTTACAGTGGTACGACAACGGGTTACAGATTTGTGACTTTGGGTTACAGAGTTATGACACTAGATTATGAAGGTATGACACTGGGTTATGGATGTATGACACTGGATTATGGAGGTGTGACACGTAGTTACAGAAGTATGACACTGGGTTACAGAGGTATGACACTGGGTTATGGAGGTATGACACTGGGTTACAGTGGTATGACATTTGGTTATGGAGATGTGGCACTGGTCTTTAGAAGTGTGACACTGGGTTATGGAGGCATGACACTGGGTTATGGAGGTATGACACTGGGTTATGGAGGTATGACACTGGGTTACAGAGGTATGACAACGGGTTACAGATTTTTGACTCTAGGTTACAGAGGCATGACACTGGGTTACAAAGTTATGACACTAGATTATGAAGGTATGACACTGGGTTATGGAGGTGTGACGCTGTGTTACAGAGGCATGACACTGGATTATGAAGGTGTGACACTGGGTTATAGATATATGATACTGGGTTATAAAGGTGTGACACTGGGTTACACAGGTATGACATTGGGTTACAGAGGTATGGTACTGGGTTATGGAGGCGTGACACGTAGTTACAGAGGTATGATACTGGGTTACAGAGGTATGACACTGAGATATGGAAGTGAGACACTGGGTTATGGAATATAACACCCGGGTTATGGAGGTATGATACTGGGTTATGGATGTATGACACTGGGTTATGGAAGCGTGACACTGGGTTATAGAAGTTTGACACTGGGTTCTGGAGATATGACACTGGCTTATGGAGGTTTGAACTGGGTTATGAAGGTATGACAGTGGGTTACAGTGGTATGACATTAGGTTATGGAGGTGTGGCACTGGGTTTTAGAGGTGTGACACTGGGTTATGGAGGCATGACACTGGGTAATGGAGGTGTTACACTGGGTTAGGGAGGTGTGACACAGGGTTACAGAGGTATGACAACGGGTTACAAATTTGTTACTCTGGGTTACAGAGGTATGAAACTGGGTTACAAAGTTATGACACTAGATTATGAAGGTATGACTCTGGGTTATAGAGGTATTACACTGTGTTACAGAGGTATGGCACTGGGTTATGGAGGTGTGACGCTGGGCTACAGAGGCATGACACTGGGTTATGGAGGTGTGACACATAGTTACAGAGGCATGACACTAGGTTACAGAGGTATGACACTAGGTTATGGGAGTGTGACACTGAATTATGGAGGTGTGACACTGGGTTACAGAGGTATGACAACGAGTTACAGAAGTATGGCACTGGGTTACAGAAGTATGACACTGGGTCACAGAAGTATGACACTGGGTTACAGAGGTATGACAACGGGTTACAGTAGTATGGCAGTGAGTTACAGAAGTATGACACTGGGTTACGGAAGTATGACACTGGGTTACAGATTTATGACTCTGGGTTACATATTTGTGACTCTGGGTCACAGAGGTATGACACTGGGCTACAAAGTTATGACACTAGATAATGAAGGTATGACACTGGGTTATGGAGGTATGACACTGTGTTTCAGAGGTATGACACTGGGTAATGGAGGTGTGACGCTGGGTTACATAGGCATGACACTGGGTTATGGAGGTGTGACACGTAGTTAAAGAGGTATGACACTGGGTTACAGAGGTATGACACTGGTTTATAGGAGTGTGACACTGGGTTATGGAGGTATGACACTGGGTTACAGAGGAATGAAACTGGGTTACGGAGGAATGACACTGGGTTACAGAGGTATGATACTGGGTTATGGAGGTATGACACTGGGTTATGGAGGTGTGACACTGGGTTATGGAGGTATGACACAGGGTTACAAAGGTGTGACACTAGGTTATGGAGGTGTGACACTGGGTTATGGAGGTGTGGCAACGGAATATGGTGGTATGACACATTATTATGGAGGTATGACACTGGGTTATGGGGTTATGACACTGGGTTATAGACGTATGACACTGGGTATGGAAGCATGACATTTGGTTACAGAGGAATGACACTGGGTTATGGAGGTATAACACTGGGTTATGGACGTATAACACTGGGTCACAGCGGTATGACACTGGGTTACCGAAGAATGGCGCTGGCTTACAGAAGTATGACAATAGGTTACAGTGGTATGGCATTGTGTTACAGAGGTATGACACTGGGTTTAAGAGGTATGGCACTTGGTTATGGAGGTATGGCACTGGGTTATGGAGGTATGACACTGCGTTACAGAGGTGTGATACTGGGTTATGGAGGTGTGACACACGGTTACTGAAGTATGACACTGTGTTATGGAGTTGTGACACTGGGTTACAGAGATATGCTACTGGGTTATGACGGCGTGACACTGGGTTACAGAGGTATGACACTGGGTTACAGAGGTATAGTACTGGGTTATGGAGGCGTGACACGTAGTTACAGTGGTATGATACTGGGTTAAAGAGGTATGGCACTTGGTTACAGAGGTATGACACTGAGTTATGGATGGGAGACACTGCGTTATGGAACATAACACCCGGGTTATGGAGGTATGACACTAGGTTATGGATGTATGACACTGGGTTGTGGAGCCGTGACACTGGGTTCTGGAGGTATGACACTGGGATATGGAGGTATGACACTGGGTTACAGTGGTATGACATTAGGCTATGGAGGTGTGGCACTGGGTTTAGAGGTGTGACACTGAGTTATGGAGGCATGACACTGGGTTATGGAGGTGTGACACTGGGTTACAGTGGTACGACAACGGGTTACAGATTTGTGACTTTGGGTTACAGAGTTATGACACTAGATTATGAAGGTATGACACTGGGTTATGGATGTATGACACTGGATTATGGAGGTGTGACACGTAGTTACAGAAGTATGACACTGGGTTACAGAGGTATGACACTGGGTTATGGAGGTATGACACTGGGTTACAGTGGTATGACATTTGGTTATGGAGATGTGGCACTGGTCTTTAGAACTGTGACACTGGGTTATGGAGGCATGACACTGGGTTATGGAGGTATGACACTGGGTTATGGAGGTATGACACTGGGTTACAGAGGTATGACAACGGGTTACAGATTTTTGACTCTAGGTTACAGAGGCATGACACTGGGTTACAAAGTTATGACACTAGATTATGAAGGTATGACACTGGGTTATGGAGGTGTGACGCTGTGTTACAGAGGCATGACACTGGATTATGAAGGTGTGACACTGAGTTATAGATATATGATACTGGGTTATAAAGGTGTGACACTGGGTTACACAGGTATGACATTGGGTTACAGAGGTATGGTACTGGGTTATGGAGGCGTGACACGTAGTTACAGAGGTATGATACTGGGTTACAGAGGCATGGCACTGGGTTACAGAGGTATGACACTGAGATATGGAAGTGAGACATTGGGTTATGGAATATAACACCCGGGTTATGGAGGTATGATACTTGGTTATGGATGTATGACACTGGGTTATGGAAGCGTGACACTGGGTTATAGAAGTTTGACACTGGGTTCTGGAGATATGACACTGGCTTATGGAGGTTTGAACTGGGTTATGAAGGTATGACAGTGGGTTACAGTGGTATGACATTAGGTTATGGAGGTGTGGCACTGGGTTTTAGAGGTGTGACACTGGGTTATGGAGGCATGACACTGGGTAATGGAGGTGTTACACTGGGTTAGGGAGGTGTGACACAGGGTTACAGAGGTATGACAACGGGTTACAAATTTGTTACTCTGGGTTACAGAGGTATGAAACTGGGTTACAAAGTTATGACACTAGATTATGAAGGTATGACTCTGGGTTATAGAGGTATGACACTGTGTTACAGAGGTATGGCACTGGGTTATGGAGGTGTGACGCTGGGTTACAGAGGCATGACACTGGGTTATGGAGGTGTGACACATAGTTACAGAGGTATGACACTAGGTTACAGAGGTATGACACTAGGTTATGGGAGTGTGACACTGAATTATGGAGGTGTGACACTGGGTTACAGAGGTATGACAACGAGTTACAGAAGTATGGCACTGGGTTACAGAAGTATGACACTGGGTCACAGAAGTATGACACTGGGTTACAGAGGTATGACAACGGGTTACAGTAGTATGGCAGTGAGTTACAGAAGTATGACACTGGGTTACGGAAGTATGACACTGGGTTACAGATTTATGACTCTGGGTCACAGAGGTATGACACTGGGCTACAAAGTTATGACACTAGATTATGAAGGTATGACACTGGGTTATGGAGGTATGACACTGTGTTTCAGAGGTATGACACTGGGTAATGGAGGTGTGACGCTTGGTTACAGAGGCATGACACTGGGTTATGGAGGTGTGACACGTAGTTAAAGAGGTATGACACTGGGTTACAGAGGTATGACACTGGTTTATAGGAGTGTGACACTGGGTTATGGAGGTATGACACTGGGTTACAGAGGAATGAAACTGGGTTACGGAGGAATGACACTGGGTTACAGAGGTATGATACTGGGTTATGGAGGTATGACACTGGGTTATGGAGGTGTGACACTGGGTTATGGAGGTATGACACAGGGTTACAAAGGTGTGACACTAGGTTATGGAGGTGTGACACTGGGTTATGGAGGTTTGACAACGGAATATGGTTGTATGACACATTATTATGGAGGTATGACACTGGGTTATGGGGTTATGACACTGGGTTATAGACGTATGACACTGGGTATGGAAGCATGACATTTGGTTACAGAGGAATGACACTGGGTTATAGAGGTATAACACTGGATTATGGACGTATAACACTGGGTCACAGCGGTATGACACTGGGTTACCGAAGAATGGCGCTGGCTTACAGAAGTATGACAATAGGTTACAGTGGTATGGCATTGTGTTACAGAGGTATGACACTGGGTTTAAGAGGTATGGCACTAGGTTATGGAGGTATGACACTGGGTTATGGAGGTATGACACTGCGTTACAGAGGTGTGATACTGGGTTATGGAGGTGTGACACACGGTTACTGAAGTATGACACTGTGTTATGGAGTTGTGACACTGGTTTACAGAGATATGCTACTGGGTTATGACGGCGTGACACTGGGTTACAGAGGTATGACACTGGGTTACAGAGGTATAGTACTGGGTTATGGAGGCGTGACACGTAGTTACAGTGGTATGATACTGGGTTAAAGAGGTATGGCACTTGGTTACAGAGGTATGACACTGAGTTATGGATGGGAGACACTGCGTTATGGAACATAACACCCGGGTTATGGAGGCATGACACTAGGTTATGGATGTATGACACTGGGTTATGGAGCCGTGACACTGGGTTCTGGAGGTATGACACTGGGACCTGGAGGTATGACACTGGTTTACAGTGGTATGACATTAGGCTATGGAGGTGTGGCACTGGGTTTAGAGGTGTGACACTGAGTTATGGAGGCATGACACTGGGTTATGGAGGTGTGACACTGGGTTACAGTGGTATGACAACGGGTTACAGATTTGTGACTTTGGGTTACAGAGTTATTACACTGGGTTACAAAGTTATGACACTAGATTATGAAGGTATGACACTGGGTAATGGATGTATGACACTGGATTATGGAGGTGTGACACGTAGTTACAGAGGTATGACACTGGGTTACAGAGGTATGACACTGGGTTATGGAGGTATGACACTGGGTTACAGTGGTTTGACATTTGGTTATGGAGATGTGGCACTGGTCTTTAGAGGTGTGACACTGGGTTATGGAGGCATGACACTGGGTTATGGAGGTATGACACTGGGTTATGGAGGTGTGACACTGGGTTACAGAGGTATGACAACGGGTTACAGATTTTTTACTCTGGGTTACAGAGGCATGACACTGGGTTACAAAGTTATGACACTAGATTATGAAGGTATGACACTGAGTTATGGAGGTGTGACGCTGTGTTACAGAGGCATGACACTGGATTATGAAGGTGTGACACTGGGTTACACAGGTATGACATTGGGTTACAGAGGTATGGTACTGGGTTATGGAGGCGTGACACGTAGTTACAGAGGTATGATACTGGGTTACAGAGGCATGGCACTGGGTTACAGAGGTATGACACTGAGATATGGAAGTGAGACACTGGGTTATGGAATATAACACCCGGGTTATGGAGGTATGATACTGGGTTATGGATGTATGACACTGGGTTATGGAAGCGTGACACTGGGTTATAGAAGTTTGACACTGGGTTCTGGAGATATGACACTGGCTTATGGAGGTTTGAACTGGGTTATGAAGGTATGACAGTGGGTTACAGTGGTATGACATTAGGTTATGGAGGTGTGGCACTGGGTTTTAGAGGTGTGACACTGGGTTATGGAGGCATGACACTGGGTAATGGAGGTGTTACACTGGGTTAGGGAGGTGTGACACAGGGTTACAGAGGTATGACAACGGGTTACAAATTTGTTACTCTGGGTTACAGAGGTATGAAACTGGGTTACAAAGTTATGACACTAGATTATGAAGGTATGACTCTGGGTTATAGAGGTATGACACTGTGTTACAGAGGTATGGCACTGGGTTATGGAGGTGTGACGCTGGGTTACAGAGGCATGACACTGGATTATGAAGGTGTGACACTGGGTTATAGATATATGATACTGGGTTATAAAGGTGTGACACTGGGTTACACAGGTATGACATTGGGTTACAGAGGTATGGTACTGGGTTATGGAGGCGTGACACGTAGTTACAGAGGTATGATACTGGGTTACAGAGGCATGGCACTGGGTTACAGAGGTATGACACTGAGATATGGAAGTGAGACACTGGGTTATGGAATATAACACCCGGGTTATGGAGGTATGATACTGGGTTATGGATGTATGACACTGGGTTATGGAAGCGTGACACTGGGTTATAGAAGTTTGACACTGGGTTCTGGAGATATGACACTGGCTTATGGAGGTTTGAACTGGGTTATGAAGGTATGACAGTGGGTTACAGTGGTATGACATTAGGTTATGGAGGTGTGGCACTGGGTTTTAGAGGTGTGACACTGGGTTATGGAGGCATGACACTGGGTAATGGAGGTGTTACACTGGGTTAGGGAGGTGTGACACAGGGTTACAGAGGTATGACAACGGGTTACAAATTTGTTACTCTGGGTTACAGAGGTATGAAACTGGGTTACAAATTTATGACACTAGATTATGAAGGTATGACTCTGGGTTATAGAGGTATGACACTGTGTTACAGAGGTATGGCACTGGGTTATGGAGGTGTGACGCTGGGTTACAGAGGCATGACACTGGGTTATGGAGGTGTGACACATAGTTACAGAGGTATGACACTAGGTTACAGAGGTATGACACTAGGTTATGGGAGTGTGACACTGAATTATGGAGGTGTGACACTGGGTTACAGAGGTATGACAACGAGTTACAGAAGTATGGCACTGGGTTACAGAAGTATGACACTGGGTCACAGAAGTATGACACTGGGTTACAGAGGTATGACAACGGGTTACAGTAGTATGGCAGTGAGTTACAGAAGTATGACACTGGGTTACGGAAGTATGACACTGGGTTACAGATTTATGACTCTGGGTTACATATTTGTGACTCTGGGTCACAGAGGTATGACACTTTGCTACAAAGTTATAACACTAGATAATGAAGGTATGACACTGGGTTATGGAGGTATGACACTGTGTTTCAGAGGTATGACACTGGGTAATGGAGGTGTGACGCTGGGTTACAGAGGCATGACACTGGGTTATGGAGGTGTGACACGTAGTTAAAGAGGTATGACACTGGGTTACAGAGGTATGACACTGGTTTATAGGAGTGTGACACTGGGTTATGGAGGTATGACACTGGGTTACAGAGGAATGAAACTGGGTTACGGAGGAATTACACTGGGTTACAGAGGTATGATACTGGGTTATGGAGGTATGACACTGGGTTATGGAGGTGTGACACTGGGTTATGGAGGTATGACACAGGGTTACAAAGGTGTGACACTAGGTTATGGAGGTGTGACACTGGGTTATGGAGGTGTGGCAACGGAATATGGTGGTATGACACATTATAATGGAGGTATGACACTGGGTTATGGGGTTATGACACTGGGTTATAGACGTATGACACTGGGTATGGAAGCATGACATTTGGTTACAGAGGAATGACACTGGGTTATGGAGGTATAACACTGGGTTATGGACGTATAACACTGGGTCACAGCGGTATGACACTGGGTTACCGAAGAATGGCGCTGGCTTACAGAAGTATGACAATAGGTTACAGTGGTATGGCATTGTGTTATAGAGGTATGACACTGGGTTTAAGAGGTATGGCACTAGGTTATGGAGGTATGACACTGGGTTATGGAGGTATGACACTGCGTTACAGAGGTGTGATACTGGGTTATGGAGGTGTGACACACGGTTACTGAAGTATGACACTGTGTTATGGAGTTGTGACACTGGGTTACAGAGATATGCTACTGGGTTATGACGGCGTGACACTGGGTTACAGAGGTATGACACAGGGTTACAGAGGTATAGTACTGGGTTATGGAGGCGTGACACGTAGTTACAGTGGTATGATACTGGGTTAAAGAGGTATGGCACTTGGTTACAGAGGTATGACACTGAGTTATGGATGGGAGACACTGCGTTATGGAACATAACACCCGGGTTATGGAGGTATGACACTAGGTTATGGATGTATGACACTGGGTTGTGGAGCCGTGACACTGGGTTCTGGAGGTATGACACTGGGATCTGGAGGTATGACACTGGGTTACAGTGGTATGACATTAGGCTATGGAGGTGTGGCACTGGGTTTAGAGGTGTGACACTGAGTTATGGAGGCATGACACTGGGTTATGGAGGTGTGACACTGGGTTACAGTGGTACGACAACGGGTTACAGATTTGTGACTTTGGGTTACAGAGTTATGACACTAGATTATGAAGGTATGACACTGAGTTATGGATGTATGACACTGGATTATGGAGGTGTGACACGTAGTTACAGAAGTATGACACTGGGTTACAGAGGTATGACACTGGGTTATGGAGGTATGACACTGGGTTACAGTGGTATGACATTTGGTTATGGAGATGTGGCACTGGTCTTTAGAAGTGTGACACTGGGTTATGGAGGCATGACACTGGGTTATGGAGGTATGACACTGGGTTATGGAGGTGTGACACTGGGTTACAGAGGTATGACAACGGGTTACAGATTTTTGACTCTAGGTTACAGAGGCATGACACTGGGTTACAAAGTTATGACACTAGATTATGAAGGTATGACACTGGGTTATGGAGGTGTGACGCTGTGTTACAGAGGCATGACACTGGATTATGAAGGTGTGACACTGAGTTATAGATATATGATACTGGGTTATAAAGGTGTGACACTGGGTTACACAGGTATGACATTGGGTTACAGAGGTATGGTACTGGGTTATGGAGGCGTGACACGTAGTTACAGAGGTATGATACTGGGTTACAGAGGCATGGCACTGGGTTACAGAGGTATGACACTGAGATATGGAAGTGAGACACTGGGTTATGGAATATAACACCCGGGTTATGGAGGTATGATACTTGGTTATGGATGTATGACACTGGGTTATGGAAGCGTGACACTGGGTTATAGAAGTTTGACACTGGGTTCTGGAGATATGACACTGGCTTATGGAGGTTTGAACTGGGTTATGAAGGTATGACAGTGGGTTACAGTGGTATGACATTAGGTTATGGAGGTGTGGCACTGGGTTTTAGAGGTGTGACACTGGGTTATGGAGGCATGACACTGGGTAATGGAGGTGTTACACTGGGTTAGGGAGGTGTGACACAGGGTTACAGAGGTATGACAACGGGTTACAAATTTGTTACTCTGGGTTACAGAGGTATGAAACTGGGTTACAAAGTTATGACACTAGATTATGAAGGTATGACTCTGGGTTATAGAGGTATGACACTGTGTTACAGAGGTAAGGCACTGGGTTATGGAGGTGTGACGCTGGGTTACAGAGGCATGACACTGGGTTATGGAGGTGTGACACATAGTTACAGAGGTATGACACTAGGTTACAGAGGTATGACACTAGGTTACGGGAGCGTGACACTGAATTATGGAGGTGTGACACTGGGTTACAGAGGTATGACAACGAGTTACAGAAGTATGGCACTGGGTTACAGAAGTATGACACTGGGTCACAGAAGTATGACACTGGGTTACAGAGGTATGACAACGGGTTACAGTAGTATGGCAGTGAGTTACAGAAGTATGACACTGGGTTACGGAAGTATGACACTGGGTTACAGATTTATGACTCTGGGTCACAGAGGTATGACACTGGGCTACAAAGTTATGACACTAGATTATGAAGGTATGACACTGGGTTATGGAGGTATGACACTGTGTTTCAGAGGTATGACACTGGGTAATGGAGGTGTGACGCTTGGTTACAGAGGCATGACACTGGGTTATGGAGGTGTGACACGTAGTTAAAGAGGTATGACACTGGGTTACAGAGGTATGACACTGGTTTATAGGAGTGTGACACTGGGTTATGGAGGTATGACACTGGGTTACAGAGGAATGAAACTGGGTTACGGAGGAATGACACTGGGTTACAGAGGTATGATACTAGGTTATGGAGGTATGACACTGGGTTATGGAGGTGTGACACTGGGTTATGGAGGTATGACACAGGGTTACAAAGGTGTGACACTAGGTTATGGAGGTGTGACACTGGGTTATGGAGGTTTGACAACGGAATATGGTTGTATGACACATTATTATGGAGGTATGACACTGGGTTATGGGGTTATGACACTGGGTTATAGACGTATGACACTGGGTATGGAAGCATGACATTTGGTTACAGAGGAATGACACTGGGTTATAGAGGTATAACACTGGATTATGGACGTATAACACTGGGTCACAGCGGTATGACACTGGGTTACCGAAGAATGGCGCTGGCTTACAGAATTATGACAATAGGTTACAGTGGTATGGCATTGTGTTACAGAGGTATGACACTGGGTTAAAGAGGTATGGCACTAGGTTGTGGAGGTATGACACTGGGTTATGGAGGTATGACACTGCGTTACAGAGGTGTGATACTGGGTTATGGAGGTGTGACACACGGTTACTGAAGTATGACACTGTGTTATGGAGTTGTGACACTGGGTTACAGAGATATGCTACTGGGTTATGACGGCGTGACACTGGGTTACAGAGGTATGACACTGGGTTACAGAGGTATAGTACTGGGTTATGGAGGCGTGACACGTAGTTACAGTGGTATGATACTGGGTTAAAGAGGTATGGCACTTGGTTACAGAGGTATGACACTGAGTTATGGATGGGAGACACTGCGTTATGGAACATAACACCCGGGTTATGGAGGCATGACACTAGGTTATGGATGTATGACACTGGGTTATGGAGCCGTGACACTGGGTTCTGGAGGTATGACACTGGGACCTGGAGGTATGACACTGGGTTACAGTGGTATGACATTAGGCTATGGAGGTGTGGCACTGGGTTTAGAGGTGTGACACTGAGTTATGGAGGCATGACACTGGGTTATGGAGGTGTGACACTGGGTTACAGTGGTATGACAACGGGTTACAGATTTGTGACTTTGGGTTACAGAGTTATTACACTGGGTTACAAAGTTATGACACTAGATTATGAAGGTATGACACTGGGTAATGGATGTATGACACTGGATTATGGAGGTGTGACACGTAGTTACAGAGGTATGACACTGGGTTACAGAGGTATGACACTGGGTTGTGGAGGTATGACACTGGGTTACAGTGGTTTGACATTTGGTTATGGAGATGTGGCACTGGTCTTTAGAGGTGTGACACTGGGTTATGGAGGCATGACACTGGGTTATGGAGGTATGACACTGGGTTATGGAGGTGTGACACTGGGTTACAGAGGTATGACAACGGGTTACAGATTTTTTACTCTGGGTTACAGAGGCATGACACTGGGTTACAAAGTTATGACACTAGATTATGAAGGTATGACACTGAGTTATGGAGGTGTGACGCTGTGTTACAGAGGCATGACACTGGATTATGAAGGTGTGACACTGGGTTATAGATATATGAAACTGGGTTATAAAGGTGTGACACTGGGTTACACAGGTATGACATTGGGTTACAGAGGTATGGTACTGGGTTATGGAGGCGTGACACGTAGTTACAGAGGTATGATACTGGGTTACAGAGGCATGGCACTGAGTTACAGAGGTATGACACTGAGATATGGAAGTGAGACACTGGGTTATGGAATATAACACCCGGGTTATGGAGGTATGATACTGGGTTATGGATGTATGACACTGGGTTATGGAAGCGTGACACTGGGTTATAGAAGTTTGACACTGGGTTCTGGAGATATGACACTGGCTTATGGAGGTTTGAACTGGGTTATGAAGGTATGACAGTGGGTTACAGTGGTATGACATTAGGTTATGGAGGTGTGGCACTGGGTTTTAGAGGTGTGACACTGGGTTATGGAGGCATGACACTGGGTAATGGAGGTGTTACACTGGGTTAGGGAGGTGTGACACAGGGTTACAGAGGTATGACAACGGGTTACAAATTTGTTACTCTGGGTTACAGAGGTATGAAACTGGGTTACAAAGTTATGACACTAGATTATGAAGGTATGACTCTGGGTTATAGAGGTATGACACTGTGTTACAGAGGTATGGCACTGGGTTATGGAGGTGTGACACTGTGTTACAGAGGCATGACACTGGGTTATGGAGGTGTGACACATAGTTACAGAGGTATGACACTAGGTTACAGAGGTATGACACTAGGTTATGGGAGTGTGACACTGAATTATGGAGGTGTAACACTGGGTTAGAGAGGTATGACAACGAGTTATAGAAGTATGGCACTGGGTTACAGAAGTATGACACTGGGTCACAGAAGTATGACACTGGGTTACAGAGGTATGACAACGGGTTACAGTATTATTATTATTACAATCAAGGGGGAAGCGCTAAACCCGGAGGATTATACAGCGCCTGGGGGGGGATGTGGAAGGCATTCAGGCTTAATTTGGGGAACTGGAGCACAGATCCAATTCCCTAAATCAAGAGCCCCTCACCAACATCAAGGAACCTTCCTTGAGGGGACGGGTTACAGTAGTATGGCAGTGAGTTACAGAAGTATGACACTGGGTTACGGAAGTATGACACTGGGTTACAGATTTATGAGTCTGGGTTACATATTTGTGACTCTGGGTCACAGAGGTATGACACTGGGCTACAAAGTTATGACACTATATTATGAAGGTATGACACTGGGTTATGGAGGTATGACACTGTGTTTCAGAGGTATGACACTGGGTAATGGAGGTGTGACGCTGGGTTACAGAGGCATGACACTGGGTTATGGAGGTGTGACACGTAGTTAAAGAGGTATGACACTGGGTTACAGAGGTATGACACTGGTTTATAGAGTGTGACACTGGGTTATGGAGGTATGACACTGGGTTACAGAGGAATGAAACTGGGTTACGGAGGAATGACACTGGGTTAGAGAGGTATAATACTGGGTTATGGAGGTATGACACTGGGTTATGGAGGTGTGACACTGGGTTATGGAGGTATGACACAGGGTTACAAAGGTGTGACACTAGGTTATGGAGGTGTGACACTGGGTTATGGAGGTGTGGCAACGGAATATGGTGGTATGACACATTGTTATGGAGGTATGACACTGGGTTATGGGGTTATGACACTGGGTTATAGACGTATGACACTGGGTATGGAAGCATGACATTTGGTTACAGAGGAATGACACTGGGTTATGGAGGTATAACACTGGGTTATGGACTTATAACACTGGGTCACAGTGGTATGACATTGGGTTACCGAAGAATGGCGCTGGCTTACAGAAGTATGACAATAGGTTACAGTGGTATGGCATTGTGTTACAGAGGTATGACACTGGGTTAAAGAGGTATGGCACTAGGTTATGGAGGTATGACACTGGGTTATGGAGGTATGACACTGCGTTACAGAGGTGTGATACTGGGTTATGGAGGTGTGACACACGGTTACTGAAGTATGACACTGTTTTATGGAGTTGTGACACTGGGTTACAGAGATATGCTACTGGGTTATGACGGCGTGACACTGGGTTACAGAGGTATGACACTGGGTTACAGAGGTATAGTACTGGGTTATGGAGGCGTGACACGTAGTTACAGTGGTATGATACTGGGTTAAAGAGGTATGGCACTTGGTTACAGAGGTATGACACTGAGTTATGGATGGGAGACACTGCGTTATGGAACATAACACCCGGGTTATGGAGATTTGACACTAGGTTATGGATGTATGACACTGGGTTATGGAGCCGTGACACTGGGTTCTGGAGGTATGACACTGGGATCTGGAGGTATGACACTGGGTTACAGTGGTATGACATTAGGCTATGGAGGTGTGGCACTGGGTTTAGAGGTGTGACACTGAGTTATGGAGGCATGACACTGGGTTATGGAGGTGTGACACTGGGTTATGGAGGTGTGACACGTAGTTACAGAGGTATGACACTGGGTTACAGAGGTATGACACTGGGTTATGGGAGTGTGACACTGGGTTATGGAGGTGGGACACTGGGTTACAGAAGTATGACAACGGGTTACAGAAGTATGGCACTTGGTTACAGAAGTATGACACTGGGTTACAGAAGTATGACACTGGGTTACAGATTTATGACTCTGGATTGCAAATTTGTGACTCTGGGTTACAGAGGTATGACACTGGGTTACAAAGTTACGACACTAGATTATGAAGGTATGACAATGGGTTACGGAGGTATGACACTGTTACAGCAGTATGACATTGGGTTATGGAGGTTTGACACGTGGTTACAAAGGTTTGACACTGGGTAACAGAGGTATGACACTAGGTTCTGGGAGTGTGACACTGGGTTATGGAGGTATGACACTGGGTAACAGAGGAATTACATTAGGTTATGGAGGTATGACATTGGGTTATGGAGGCATGACACTGGGTTACAGAGGCATGACATTAGGTTATGGAGGTGTGGCACTGGGTTTTAGAGGAGTGACATTGGGTTATGGAGGTGTGATACTGGGTTATGGAGGTATGACACTGGGTTATGGAGGTATGACACTGGGTTATGGTGGTGTGACACTGGGTTACAGAGGTATGACAACGGGTTACAGAAGTATGGCACTGGGTTACAGAAGTATGGCACTGGGTTACGAAAGTATGACACTGGGTTACAGATTTATATCTCTGGGTTACAGATTTATGACTCTGGGTTGCAGAGGCATGACACTGGGTTACAAAGTTATGACACTAGTTTATGAAGGTATGACACTGGGTTATGGAGGTATGACACTGTGTTACAGAGGTATGACACTGGGTTATAGAGGTGTGACGCTGGGTTACAGAGGTATGACACTGGATTATGAAGGTGTGACACTGGGCTACACAGGTATGACACTTGGGTACAGAGGTATGGTACTGGGTTATGGAGGAGTGACACGTAGTTACAGAGGTATGATACTGGGTTATAGAGGCATGGCACTGGGTTACAGAAGTATGACACTGAGATATGGAGGTGAGACACTGGGTTATGGAATATAACACCCGGGTTATGGGAGTATGATACTGGGTTATGGATGTATGACACTGGGTTATGGAGGCGTGACACTGGGTTATAGAAGTTTGACACTGGGTTCTGGAGGTATGACACTGGCTTATGGAGGTTTGACACTGGGTCATGGAGGTATGACAGTGGGTTACAGTGGTATGACATTAGGTTATGGAGGTGTGGCACTGGGTTTTAGAGGTGTGACACTGGGTTATGGAGGCATGACACTGGGTTATGGAGGTATTACACTGGGTTATGGAGGTGTGACACAGAGTTACAGAGGTATGACAACGGGTTACAGATTTGTGACTCTGGGTTACAGAGGTATGACACTGGGTTACAAAGTTATGACATTAGATTATGAAGGTATGACACTGGGTTATGGAGGTATGACACTGTGTTACAGAGGTATGACACTGGGTTACAGAGGTATGACACTAGGTTATGGGAGTGTGACACTGAGTTATGGAGGTGTGACACTGGGTTACAGAGGTATGACAACGCGTTACAGAATTATTGCACTGGGTTACAGAAGTATGACACAGGGTCACAGAAGTATGACACTGGGTTACAGATTATTATTATTATTATTATAATCAAGGGAGAAGCTCTAAACCCGGTGGATTATACAGCGCCTGGGGGGGGGATGTGGAAGGCATTCAGGCTTAATTCGGGGAACTGGAGCACAGATTCAATTCCCTAAATCAAGAGCCCCTCACCAACATCAAGGAACCTTCCTTGAGGGGACTGGGTTACAGAGGAATGACAACGGGTTACAGTAGTATGGCAGTGGGTTACAGAAGTATGACACTGGGTTACAGATTTATGACTCTGGGTTACAGATTTGTGACTCTGGGTTACAGAGGTATGACACTGGGCTACAAAGTTATGACACTAGATTATGAAGGTATGACACTGGGTTATGGAGGTATGACACTGTGTTACAGAGGTATGACACTGGGTAATGGAGGTGTGACGCTGGGTTACAGAGACATGACACTGGGTTATGGAGGTGTGACACGTAGTTACAGAGGTATGACACTGGTTTATGGGAGTGTGACACTGGGTTATGGAGGTATGACACTGGGTTTCAGAGATATGATACTGGGTTATGGAGGTATGACACTGGGTTATGGAGGTATGACACTGGGTTATGGAGGTGTGACAATGGGATATGGACGTATGACACTGGGTTATGGAGGTATGACACTGGGTTATTGGGTTATGTCACGGGTTATGGAGGTATGACACTGAGTGTGAAAGTATGACATTGGGTTACAGAGGAATGACACTGGGTTATGGAGGTATAGCACTGGGTTATTGACGTATGACACTGGGTTACAGCAGTATGACACTGGGTTACCGAAGAATGGCGCTGGCTTACAGAAGTATGACACTAGGTTACAGTGGTATGGCACTGTGTTGCAGAGGTATGACACTGGGTTACAGAAGTATGACACTGGGTTACAGAAGTATGACACTGGGTTACAGAGGTATAGTACTGGGTTATGGAGGCGTGACTCGTAGTTACAGAGGTATGATACTGCGTTACAGAGGTATGGCACTTGGTTAAAGAGGTATGACACTGAGTTATGGAGGGGAGACACTGGGTTATGGAATATAACACCCGGGTTATGGAGGTATGACACTGGGTTATGGAGCCGTGACACTGAGTTATAGAAGTTTAACACTGGGTTCTGGAGGTATTACACAGGGTTACAGTGGTATGACATTAGGTTATGGAGGTGTGACACTGGGTTACTGTTACAAAACTCGTCTTCTTAACCTTCTCCAATGGTATGGTAGAGTGTTAAGGTAACATTCTTGTTGAACATATGGCCTGTTTACGGTTTTGTAACAATAACTTTTAATAAGAATTCAGGATTACGAAACAAATAACTAAAACTTAGAATCTTTACTAGTAGAGTTTTAGCTTAATGTATGATATGTTGTGATTAACATAAAATAAGGAGTTTAACTCTTACATTTCTCTTGGTACGTACCAGTACATTGATATGAATAAATGAACCTCTTGAGGTTGAGCTTTGTACTAAAATCACCAATAATATGCACCTATAATGGTTATTAAGACCTAGCCACAAAGTGACTTACAATGCTTATAAAGACTTATCTGAACTATCAATTCAGAGTATACAAGAACTCGTAAGTGACGGACTTAGTACTAACTCATTTCCATCCAACATGACTAAGAATAGCTTAGACCACAAATTAACATCAAGGCCGACAAGGCTTATTCAGTCACATGGAAAGATTAATTTACCCGAGCATAAATAACTCGAAAGTGACAAGCTTAAGAAAGGAAGTCAGTCATGAAAGAAAAACGACCACAATAGAAAACTTGACACATCTCTTATGAGAGGTCAATGAGTGAGGTATGCTCCCCTGGCTCTGCAAGCCCAGACTAGAAGTGGGAAGGCTAGTCAGAGTGTGAAGGACATACTCTCAGCGAGTGCTGTAAAACCACTCAGAGCAAGGGTTGTGAACCTTCTCTGAGCAGGTGCTGTCAACCTACTGACGGTACCACTGAGTGGTAAGCCAGTGTCAGGTTGGTCACCTGACTGAGGGAGACCTCAGCACCTGAGCTGCTAACCGGCACTTAAACCTAGTTAGTGGTTTCCCACTACATGCAAATAACATTAAAGCATAACAAAACATAATATAATACAATATTAGCATTAATATTAGCCTTAACATGTATATTATAAAATGAAGGGGCATATCCTATTATAAAATAAAACGGGTATAGCCATAGTCGTAACATTTACAGAGGTATGACAACGGGTTACAGATTTGTGACTCTGGGTTACAGAGGTATGACACTGGGTTACAAAGTCATGACACTAGATTATGAAGGTATGACACTGGGTAATGGAGGTATGCCACTGTGTTACAGAGGTATGACACTGGGTTATGGAGGTGTGACACGTAGTTACAGAGGTATGACACTGGGTTACAGAGGTATGACATTGGGTTATGGGAGAGTGAAACTGGGTTATGGAGGTGTGACACTGGGTTACAGAAGTATGACAACGGGTTACAGAAGTATGGCACTGGGTTACATAAGTATGACACTGGGTTACAGACGTATGACACTGGGTTACAGATTTATGACTCTTGATTACAAGTTTGTGAGTCTGGGTTACAGAGGTATGACACTGGGTTACAAAGTTATGACACTAGATTATGAAGGTATGACAACGGGTTATGGAGGTATGACACTGTGTTACAGCGGTATGACACTGGGTTATGGAGGTGTGACAAGTAGTTACAGAGGTATGACACTGGGTAACAGAGGTATGACACTGGGTTATGGGAGTGTGAGACTGGGTTATGGAGGTATGACACTGGGTTACAGAGGAATTACATTAGGTTATGGAGGCATGACACTGGGTTATGGAGGCATGACACTGGGTTACAGAGGTAAGACATTAGGGTATGGAGGTGTGGCACTGGGTTTTAGAGGAGTGACACTGGGTTATGGAGGTGTGATACTGGGTTATGGAGGCATGACACTGGGTTATGGAGGTATGGCACTGGATTATGGTGGTGTGACACTGGGCTACAGAGGTATGACAACGGGTTACAGAAGTATGGTACTTGGTTACAGAAGTATGACACTGGGTTGCGGAAGTATGACATTGGGTTACAGATTTATATCTCTGGGCTACAGATTTGTGATTCTGGGTTGCAGAGGTATGACACTGGGTTACAAAGTTATGACACTAGATTATGAAGTTATGACACTGGGTTATGGAGGTATGACACTGTGTTACAGAGGTATGACACTGGGTTATGGAGGCGTGACGCTGGGTTACAGAGGCATGACACTGGGTTGTGGATGTGTGACACGTAGTTACAGAGGTATGACGCTGGGTTACAGATGTATGACACTGGGTTAGGGGAGTGTGACACTGGGTTATGGAGGTATGACGCTGGGTTACAGAGGAATGAGAATGGGATACGGAGGTATGACACTGGGTTATGGAGGTGTGACACTGGGTTATGGAGGTATGACACAGGGTTACAAAGGTGTGGCATTAGGTTATGGAGGTGTGACACTGGGTTATGGAGGTGTGACACTTGGTTACAGAGGTATGACGTTAGGCTATGAAGGTGTGGCACTGGGTTATGGAGGTATGACACTGGGTTAGTGAGGTATTACACTGGGTTATGGGGGTATGACACTGGGTTATTTAGGTATGACACTGGGTTATGGAAGTATGACATTGGGTTACAGAGGAATGACACTGGGTTATGGAGGTATGACACTGGGTTATGGAGGTATGACACTGGGTTACAGCGGTATGACACTGGGTTACCGAAGTATGGCACTGGGTTACAGAAGTATGACATTTGGTTACAAAAGTATGACACTAGGTTACAGTGGTATGGCACTGTGTTACAGAGTTATGGCAATAGGATTTGGATGTATGACAATGGGTTATGGAGGTATAACACTGCGTTACAGAGGTGTGATACTGGATTATGGAGGTATGACACAGGGTTACAAAGGTGTGACACTAGGTTATGGAGGTGTGACACTGGGTTATGGAAGCGTGACACTGGGTTAGAGAGGTATGACATTAGGTTATAAAGGTGTGGCACTGGGTTATGGTGGTGTGACAATGGGATATGAAGGTATGACACTGGGTTATGGAGGTATTACACTGGGTTATGGCGATATGACACTGGGTTATGGAAATATGACATTGGGTTACAGAGGAATGACACTGGGTTATGGAGATATGACACTGGGTTATGGAGGTATGACACTGGGTTACAGCGGTATGACACTGGGTTACCGAAGTATGGCACTGGATTACAGAAGTATGACATTTGGTTACAGAAGTATGACACTAGGTTACAGTGGTATAGCACTGTGTTAGAGAGGTATGACACTGGGTTAAAGAGGTATGGCATTAGGTTATCAAGGTATGACACTGGGTTTTGGAGGTATGACAGTGCGTTACAGAGGTGTGATACTGGGTTATGGAGGTGTAACACTGGGTTACAGAGGTATGACACTGGGTTATGGAGGTGTGACACTGGGTTACAAAAGTCTGACACTGGGTTACAGAGGTATGGCACTGGGTTTCGGAGGTACGACACTTGGTTATAGAGATTTGACACTGGATTAGAGAGGTATGGCACTAGCTTACAGAGGTTTGACACTGGGTTATTGAGGTATGACACTGGGTAACAGAGGTATGACTCTGGATTATGAAGGTATGACATTGGGTTACAGAGGTATGACACTGGGTTTCGGAGGTATGACACTTGGTTACAGAGGTATGGCACTGGGTTATGGAGGTATGACACTGGGTTATTGAGGTATGACACTGGGTTATGGAGGTATGACACTGGGTTATGGAGGTATGACACTGGGTTATGGAGGTGTGGCACTGGGTTATGGAGGTATGACACTGGATTATGGAGGTATGACACTGGGTTATGGAGGTATGACACTGGGTTACACTAGGTTTCAGAGGTATGACACTGGGTTACAGAGGTGTGCCACACTGGATTACATAAGTATGACAATGGATTACAGAGGTATGACACTGAATTACAGAGGCAAGACACGGGGTTATGGAGGTGTAACACTGGGTTACAGAAGTATGACATTGGTTACAGAGATATGTCACTGATTTATAGATGTATGACACGGGGTCATGGAGGTGTGGCACTCCGTTACAAAAGTATGACACTGGGTTATAGAGGTATAACACTGGGTTACAGAGGTACGACACTGGGTTATAGAGGTGTGACACTGGAATAGAAAGGTATGGCACTGGCTTACAGAGGTATGACACTGGGTTATTGAGGTATGACACTGGGTAACGGAGGTATGACACTGGGTTGTGAACGTATGACATTGGGTTACAGAGGTATAACACTGGGTTAGAGAGGTATGACACTGGGTTATGGAGGTATGACTCTTGGTTACAGAGGAATGACACTGGGTTACTGAGATATGACACTGGGTTTCGGAGGTATGACAATTGGTTACAGAGGTATGACACTGGGTTATGGAGGTATGACATTGGGTTATTGAGGTATGACACTGGGTTACAGAGGTATGACACTGGGTTATGGAGGTAAGACATTGGATTATGGAGGTATGACATTGGGTTATGGAGGTATGACACTGGGTTACAGAGGTATGACACTGGGTTATGGAGGCATGACACTGGGTTACTGATAGCTGACTCAAGACTAGAAAGACGATCTTTTTTTGGCCATAAAGATGGTGGTCGTCCTCCACCTTCCCTAGTTCCCAGATCTAGCACCTGAGATTTCTTAATCTTCTTAAAAACAAAATGTCACTCAAGCGGCTGCGTTTTAACGGCGCTAGACGCCGTTAGGAAAGAAAGGTTTCAGAAATGTTTTAAAAAGTGCAGAGGCGTTATGATCAGTGTACAGCCTCCCAGGGCGACTACCTCAAGGAAGATTACAACTAATAAGTGATTAGATAAGCTTAATTTTTTTTTCGTGGCAGTCCAGGAACTGTTTGATTGTACCGCGTATGTATACCACGTAGCCGCGAATGTGTAAGTGGTGAGGGTAAGGTGCACAAACCTCCATGGCGATGGTGGAGTGAAAGACTGACGTGTCATAGGTCCAGCTGGTGCACGGTACCGGCACTCTCTCCTCCTCCACCATCACGCACTCTGACCTGTACAGTGTAATATTTCTCAACAACATTAAAATATATCGTGAACATAATGTATAAAGACAAAATCTGACATATAAATGAAGTGCAGAACCAACAATCGACTCTTGAGAAATGTTGTGAGCAACTAAATAATTCTTTCACCAGAACTAACATAGCAACCTAACCTAACTCAACCTAACCTAACTCAACTTAACCTAACTCAACCTAACCTAACTCAACCTAACCTAACTCAACCTAACCTAACTCAACCTAACCTAACTCAACCTAACCTAACTCAACCTAACCTAACTCAACCTAACCTAACTCAACCTAACCTAATTCAACCTAACCTAACTCAACCTAACCTAACTCAACCTAACCTAACTCAACCTAACCTAACTCAACCTAACTCAACCTAACCTAATTCAACCTAACCTAACTCAACCTAACTCAACCTAACCTAACTCAACCTAACCTAACCTAACCTAACTCAACCTAACATAACCTAACTTAACCTAACTTAACCTAACTCAACCTAACCTAACTCAACCTAACCTAACCTAACCTAACCTAACTCAACCTAACCTAACCTAACCTAACCTAACTCAACCTAACATAACCTAACTTAACCTAACTCAAGCTAACCTAGCCAAACCTAACCTAACCTAATTCAACCTAACCTAACCTAACTCAACCTAACATAACCTAACTTAACCTAACTTAACCTAACTCAACCTAACCTAATTCAACCTAACCTAACTCAACCTAACCTAACTCAACCTAACCTAACTCAACCTAACCTAACTCAACCTAACTCAACCTAACCTAACTCAACCTAACCTAACCTAACCTAACTCAACCTAACATAACCTAACTTAACCTAACTTAACCTAACTCAACCTAACCTAACTCAACCTAACCTAACCTAACCTAACCTAACTCAATCTAACCTAACCTAACCTAACCTAACTCAACCTAACATAACCTAACTTAACCTAACTTAACCTAACTCAAGCTAACCTAGCCAAACCTAACCTAACCTAACTCAACCTAACCTAACCTAACTCAACCTAACATAACCTAACTTAACCTAACTTAACCTAACTCAACCTAACCTAACCAAACCTAACCTAACCTAACCTAACTCAACCTAACCTAACCAAATCTAACCTAACCTAACCTAGCCTAACCTAACCTAACTCAACCTAACTCAGCCTAACCTAACCTAACTTAACCTAACCCAACCTAACGTAACCAAACCTAACCTAACCTAACCTAACGTAACCTAACTCAACCTAACCTAACTAAACCTAACCTAACCTAACCTAACCTAACCTAACCTAACTCAACCTAACTCAACCTAACTCAACCTAACCTAACCTAACTCAACCTAACCTAACCTAACCTAACCTAACTTAACCTAACCTATCCTAACCTAATTTAACCTAACCTAACCATACCTAACTCAACCTAACTCAAACCTAGCTCAACTTAACCTAACTCAACCTAACCTAACCTAACCTAACACAAGGTAGCCTAACACAACCTAACATAACCTAACCTAACCTAACCTAACCTAATTCAACCTAACCTAACGTAACCTAACCTAACTCAACCTAGCCTTACCAAACCTAACACAACCTAATCTAACCTAACCAAACCCAACTCAACCTAACCTAACCTAACCTAACCTAACCTAACCTAACTCAACCTAACATAACTTAAAGCAACCTAACCTAACCTAACTTAAAGCAACCTAACCTAACCTAACCTATCCTACTCTAACCTAACCTAACCTAACCTAATCTGACTAAGTTAACTTAACCTAACCTAACCTAATCGAACCTGACTTAACCTAACCTAACCTTACCTAACCTAACCTAACCTAACCTATCCAAGCCTAACCTAATCTAACCTAACCTAAACTAACTTAACCTAACCTAACATCCAATCTAACCTAACCTAACCTAACTATACCTAATCTGACTAAGTTAACTTAACCTAACCTAACCTAACCTAACCTAACCTAGCTCCCTAACCTAACCCAACCTTGCACCCTAACCTAAGCTAACCTCACCTATCTACACATACCCTAACCAACTTAAATTAACCTAACTTAACCTAACCTAATCTAACTTAGCACAACCTAACTCAACCTAACCAAACCTAAGTTAACCTAAACTAACCTAGCACCCCAACCCAACCTAATTTAATCTTACGTAACATAACCTAGCATCTTAATCTAGCACCCTAACCTAACCTAACCTAATCAACTTAACCTAACCTAACCTAATCAACTTAACCTAACCTAACCTAAGTTAACCTTACCTAACCTAACCTAGCACCCTAACCTAACGTAACCTAGCACCCTAACCTAACCTAACCTAACATCCTAAGCTAACCTAACCTAACCAACCTAACCTAACCTAACCTAACCTAACCTAACCTAACTTAACCTAACCTAACCTAACCTAATCTAACCTAACCTAACCTAACCTAACTTAATCTAACCTAATCTAGCACCCTAACTTAACCTAGCACCCTAACCTAATCTGACTAAGTTAACTTAACCTAACCTAACCTAACCTAACCTGACTTAACTTAACCTAACCTAACCTAACCTAACCTAACTTAACATAGCCTAACCTAACCTAACCTAACGTAACTTAACCTAACCTAACATAGCATCCAATCTAACCCAACCTAACCTAACCTAATCTTACCTAATCTGACTATGTTAACTTAACCTAACCTAACCTAATCTAACCTGACTTAACCTAACCTAACCTTACCTAACCTAACCTAACCTATCCTAACCTAACCTAACCTAACCTAACATAAACTAACTTAATCTAACCTAACCTAGCATCCAATCCAACCTAACCTAACCGAACTTTACCTAATCTGACTAAGTTAACTTAACCTAACCTAGCCTAATCTAACTTGACTTAACCGAACCTAACCTAACCTTACTTAACCTAACCTAACCTAACCTAACCTAGCACCCTAACCTAACCCAACCTTGCACCCTAACCTAACCTAACCTCACCTATCTACACATAACCTAACCAACTTAACCTAACCTAACTTAACCTAACCTAATCTAACCTACCACAACCTAACTCAACCTAACCAAACCTAAGTTAACCTAACCTAACCAAGCACCCCAACCCAACCTAATTTAACCTTACGTAACATAACCTAGCATCTTAATCTAGCACCCTAACCTAACCTAACCAAGCACCCAAACCCAACCTAATTTAACCTTACGTAATATAACCTAGCATCTTAATCTAGCACCCTAACCTAACCTAACCTAATGAACTTAACCTAACCTAACCTAATCAACTTAACCTAACCTAACCTAACTTAACCTTACCTAAACTAACCTAGTACCCTAACCTAACGTAACCTAGCACCCTAACCTAACCTAACCTAACATCCTAAGCTAACCTAACCTAACATCCTAAGCTAACCTAACCTAACCAACCTAACCTAACCTAACCTAACCTATCTTAACCTAACCTAACCTAACCTAACCTAACCTAACCTAACCTAACTTAACCTAACCTAATCTAGCACCCTAACTTAACCTAGCACCCTAACCTAATCTGACTAAGTTAACTTAACCTAACCTAACCTAACCTAACCTAACCTAACCTAACATAACCTAACCTAACCTAACCTAACCTAACTTAACCTATCCTAACCTAATCTTACCTAATCTGACTATGTTAACTTAACCTAACCTAACCTAATCTTACCTAATCTGACTATGTTAACTTAACCTAACCTAACCTAATCTAACCTGACTTAAAACCTAACCTAACCTTTCTTAACCTAACCTAACCTAACCTAACCTAACCTAACCTAGCACCCTAACCTTGCACCCTAACCTAACCTAACCTTTCTTAACCTAACCTAACCTAACCTAACCTAACCTAACCTAACCTAACCTAGCACCCTAACCTTGCACCCTAACCTAACCTAACCTAAGCTAACCTAACCTTGCACCTTAACCTTGCACCCTAACCTAACCTAACCTCACCTAACCACAAGAAACTTAACCAACTTTACCTAACCTAACTTAACCTAACCTAACCTAACCTAGCACCCTAACCTAACTTAACCTAACCTATCACCCTAACCTAACCTAACTTAGCTTAACCTAACCTAGCATCCTAACCTAACCTAATTTAACTTAATCTAAGCTAGCATCCTAACCTAACCTAACCAACTTAACCTCCCCTAAACTAACCTATCTTAATCTAACCTAACCTAACTTAACCTAACCTAACCTAACGTAACCTAACACCCTAACCTAACCTAACCTAGCACCCTAACCTAACACCCTAACCTAACCTAACCTAAGCTAGCCCCCTAATCTAACCTAGCACTCTAAACTAACCTAACCTAGCACCCTAATCTAACCTAACCTAACCTAACCTAACCTAACCTAACCTAACCTAACCTAACCTAACCTAACCTAACCTAACCTAGCACCCTAATCTAACCTAACCTAACCTAGTATCCTAACTTAACCTAACCTAGTACTTTAATCTAACCTAACCTCACCTAGCACCCTAACCTTACCTAGGACTCTAATGTAACCTAACCTAACCTAATTTTGTTCATGTTTACATAATGTAAGACAGCATAATTTGTCTGATCTATCTAAGGTGTTGTATAATATTTATTAAACGCTCAAGAGTCCTAAATTTCCTGTTGTTTGTCCTGTCTACCAGTTATTTGTTCTGTTTGTCCTGTCTACCAGTTATTTGTTCTGTTTGTCCTGTCTACCAGTTATTTGTTCTGTTTGTCCTGTCTACCAGTTATTTGTTCTGTTTGTCCTGTCTACCAGTTATTTGTTCTGTTTGTCCTGTCTACCAGTTATTTGTTCTGTTTGTCCTGTCTACCAGTTATTTGTTCTGTTTGTCCTGTCTACCAGTTATTTGTTCTGTTTGTCCTGTCTGCCAGTTATTTGTTCTGTTTGTCCTGTCTACCAGTTATTTGTTCTGTTTGTCCTGTCTACCAGTTATTTGTTCTGTTTGTCCTGTCTACCAGTTATTTGTTCTGTTTGTCCTGTCTACCAGTTATTTGTTCTGTTTGTCCTGTCTGCCAGTTATTTGTTCTGTTTGTCCTGTCTACCAGTTATTTGTTCTGTTTGTCCTGTCTACCAGTTATTTGTTCTGTTTGTCCTGTCTACCAGTTATTTGTTCTGTTTGTCCTGTCTGCCAGTTATTTGTTCTGTTTGTCCTGTCAACCAGTTATTTGTTCTGTTTGTCCTGTCTGCCAGTTATTTGTTCTGTTTGTCCTGTCTGCCAGTTATTTGTCCTGTTTGTCCTGTCTGCCAGTTATTTGTCCTGTTTGTCCTGTCTACCAGTTATTTGTTCTGTTTGTCCTGTCTGCCAGTTATTTGTTCTGTTTGTCCTGTCTGCCAGTTATTTGTTCTGTTTGTCCTGTCTGCCAGTTATTTGTTCTGTTTGTCCTGTCTGCCAGTTATTTGTTCTGTTTGTCCTGTCTACCAGTTATTTGTTCTGTTTGTCCTGTCTACCAGTTATTTGTTCTGTTTGTCCTGTCTGCCAGTTATTTGTCCTGTTTGTCCTGTCTGCCAGTTATTTGTTCTGTTTGTCCTGTCTACCAGTTATTTGTTCTGTTTGTCCTGTCTACCAGTTATTTGTTCTGTTTGTCCTGTCTGCCAGTTATTTGTTCTGTTTGTCCTGTCTACCAGTTATTTGTTCTGTTTGTCCTGTCTACCAGTTATTTGTTCTGTTTGTCCTGTCTGCCAGTTATTTGTTCTGTTTGTCCTGTCTACCAGTTATTTGTTCTGTTTGTCCTGTCTACCAGTTATTTGTTCTGTTTGTCCTGTCTACCAGTTATTTGTTCTGTTTGTCCTGTCTACCAGTTATTTGTCCTGTTTGTCCTGTCTACCAGTTATTTGTTCTGTTTGTCCTGTCTACCAGTTATTTGTCCTGTTTGTCCTGTCTACCAGTTACTTGTTCTGTTTGTCCTGTCTACCAGTTATTTGTTCTGTTTGTCCTGTCTGCCAGTTATTTGTTCTGTTTGTCCTGTCTACCAGTTATTTGTTCTGTTTGTCCTGTCTACCAGTTATTTGTTCTGTTTGTCCTGTCTACCAGTTATTTGTTCTGTTTGTCCTGTCTACCAGTTATTTGTTCTGTTTGTCCTGTCTACCAGTTATTTGTTCTGTTTGTCCTGTCTGCCAGTTATTTGTTCTGTTTGTCCTGTCTACCAGTTATTTGTTCTGTTTGTCCTGTCTACCAGTTATTTGTTCTGTTTGTCCTGTCTGCCAGTTATTTGTTCTGTTTGTCCTGTCTACCAGTTATTTGTTCTGTTTGTCCTGTCTACCAGTTATTTGTTCTGTTTGTCCTGTCTACCAGTTATTTGTTCTGTTTGTCCTGTCTACCAGTTATTTGTTCTGTTTGTCCTGTCTACCAGTTATTTGTCCTGTTTGTCCTGTCTACCAGTTATTTGTTCTGTTTGTCCTGTCTACCAGTTATTTGTTCTGTTTGTCCTGTCTACCAGTTATTTGTTCTGTTTGTCCTGTCTACCAGTTATTTGTCCTGTTTGTCCTGTTTGTCCTGTCTACCAGTTATTTGTTCTGTTTGTCCTGTCTACCAGTTATTTGTTCTGTTTGTCCTGTCTACCAGTTATTTGTTCTGTTTGTCCTGTCTGCCAGTTATTTGTCCTGTTTGTCCTGTCTGCCAGTTATTTGTCCTGTTTGTCCTGTCTGCCAGTTATTTGTTCTGTTTGTCCTGTCTACCAGTTATTTGTTCTGTTTGTCCTGTCTACCAGTTATTTGTTCTGTTTGTCCTGTCTGCCAGTTATTTGTCCTGTTTGTCCTGTCTGCCAGTTATTTGTTCTGTTTGTCCTGTCTACCAGTTATTTGTTCTGTTTGTCCTGTCTACCAGTTAATTGTTCTGTTTGTCCTGTCTGCCAGTTATTTTTTCTGTTTGTCCTGTCTACCAGTTATTTGTTCTGTTTGTCCTGTCTACCAGTTATTTGTTCTGTTTGTCCTGTCTGCCAGTTATTTGTTCTGTTTGTCCTGTCTACCAGTTATTTGTTCTGTTTGTCCTGTCTACCAGTTATTTGTTCTGTTTGTCCTGTCTACCAGTTATTTGTTCTGTTTGTCCTGTCTACCAGTTATTTGTTCTGTTTGTCCTGTCTACCAGTTATTTGTTCTGTTTGTCCTGTCTACCAGTTATTTGTTCTGTTTGTCCTGTCTACCAGTTCTTTGTTCTGTTTGTCCTGTCTACCAGTTATTTGTTCTGTTTGTCCTGTCTACCAGTTATTTGTCCTGTTTGTCCTGTCTACCAGTTATTTGTTCTGTTTGTCCTTTCTACCAGTCATTTGTTCTGTTTGTCCTGTCTACCAGTTATTTGTTCTGTTTGTCCTGTCTGCAAGTTATTTGTTCTGTTTGTCCTGTCTACCAGTTATTTGTTCTGTTTGTCCTGTCTACCAGTTATTTGTTCTGTTTGTCCTGTCTACCAGTTATTTGTTCTGTTTGTCCTGTCTGCCAGTTATTTGTTCTGTTTGTCCTGTCTACCAGTTATTTGTTCTGTTTGTCCTGTCTACCAGTTATTTGTTCAGTTTGTCCTGTCTGCCAGTTATTTGTTCTGTTTGTCCTGTCTACCAGTTATTTGTTCTGTTTGTCCTGTCTACCAGTTATTTGTTCTGTTTGTCCTGTCTACCAGTTATTTGTTCTGTTTGTCCTGTCTACCAGTTATTTTTCCTGTTTGTCCTGTCTACCAGTTATTTGTTCTGTTTGTCCTGTCTACCAGTTATTTGTCCTGTTTGTCCTGTCTACCAGTTATTTGTTCTGTTTGTCCTGTCTACCAGTTATTTGTTCTGTTTGTCCTGTCTGCCAGTTATTTGTTCTGTTTGTCCTGTCTACCAGTTATTTGTTCTGTTTGTCCTGTCTACCAGTTATTTGTTCTGTTTGTCCTGTCTACCAGTTATTTGTTCTGTTTGTCCTGTCTACCAGTTATTTGTTCTGTTTGTCCTGTCTGCCAGTTATTTGTTCTGTTTGTCCTGTCTGCCAGTTATTTGTTCTGTTTGTCCTGTCTACCAGTTATTTGTTCTGTTTGTCCTGTCTACCAGTTATTTGTTCTGTTTGTCCTGTCTACCAGTTATTTGTTCTGTTTGTCCTGTCTACCAGTTATTTGTTCTGTTTGTCCTGTCTACCAGTTATTTGTCCTGTTTGTCCTGTCTACCAGTTATTTGTTCTGTTTGTCCTGTCTACCAGTTATTTGTTCTGTTTGTCCTGTCTACCAGTTATTTGTTCTGTTTGTCCTGTCTACCAGTTATTTGTCCTGTTTGTCCTGTTTGTCCTGTCTACCAGTTATTTGTTCTGTTTGTCCTGTCTACCAGTTATTTGTTATGTTTGTCCTGTCTACCAGTTATTTATTCTGTTTGTCCTGTCTGCCAGTTATTTGTCCTGTTTGTCCTGTCTGCCAGTTATTTGTCCTGTTTGTCCTGTCTGCCAGTTATTTGTTCTGTTTGTCCTGTCTACCAGTTATTTGTTCTGTTTGTCCTGTCTACCAGTTATTTGTTCTGTTTGTCCTGTCTGCCAGTTATTTGTCCTGTTTGTCCTGTCTGCCAGTTATTTGTTCTGTTTGTCCTGTCTACCAGTTATTTGTTCTGTTTGTCCTGTCTACCAGTTAATTGTTCTGTTTGTCCTGTCTGCCAGTTATTTGTTCTGTTTGTCCTGTCTAAGAGTTATTTGTTCTGTTTGTCCTGTCTACCAGTTATTTGTTCTGTTTGTCCTGTCTGCCAGTTATTTGTTCTGTTTGTCCTGTCTACCAGTAATTTGTTCTGTTTGTCCTGTCTACCAGTTATTTGTTCTGTTTGTCCTGTCTACCAGTTATTTGTTCTGTTTGTCCTGTCTACCAGTTATTTGTTCTGTTTGTCCTGTCTACCAGTTATTTGTTCTGTTTGTCCTGTCTACCAGTTATTTGTTCTGTTTGTCCTGTCTACCAGTTCTTTGTTCTGTTTGTCCTGTCTACCAGTTATTTGTTCTGTTTGTCCTGTCTACCTGTTATTTGTCCTGTTTGTCCTGTCTACCAGTTATTTGTTCTGTTTGTCCTTTCTACCAGTCATTTGTTCTGTTTGTCCTGTCTACCAGTTATTTGTTCTGTTTGTCCTGTCTACCAGTTATTTGTTCTGTTTGTCCTGTCTACCAGTTATTTGTCCTGTTTGTCCTGTTTGTCCTGTCTACCAGTTATTTGTTCTGTTTGTCCTGTCTACCAGTTATTTGTTATGTTTGTCCTGTCTACCAGTTATTTATTCTGTTTGTCCTGTCTGCCAGTTATTTGTTCTGTTTGTCCTGTCTACCAGTTATTTGTTCTGTTTGTCCTGTCTACCAGTTATTTGTTCTGTTTGTCCTGTCTGCCAGTTATTTGTCCTGTTTGTCCTGTCTGCCAGTTATTTGTTCTGTTTGTCCAGTCTACCAGTTATTTGTTCTGTTTGTCCTGTCTACCAGTTATTTGTTCTGTTTGTCCTGTCTGCCAGTTATTTGTCCTGTTTGTCCTGTCTGCCAGTTATTTGTTCTGTTTGTCCTGTCTACCAGTTATTTGTTCTGTTTGTCCTGTCTACCAGTTAATTGTTCTGTTTGTCCTGTCTGCCAGTTATTTGTTCTGTTTGTCCTGTCTACCAGTTATTTGTTCTGTTTGTCCTGTCTACCAGTTATTTGTTCTGTTTGTCCTGTCTGCCAGTTATTTGTTCTGTTTGTCCTGTCTACCAGTAATTTGTTCTGTTTGTCCTGTCTACCAGTTATTTGTTCTGTTTGTCCTGTCTACCAGTTATTTGTTCTGTTTGTCCTGTCTACCAGTTATTTGTTCTGTTTGTCCTGTCTACCAGTTATTTGTTCTGTTTGTCCTGTCTACCAGTTATTTGTTCTGTTTGTCCTGTCTACCAGTTCTTTGTTCTGTTTGTCCTGTCTACCAGTTATTTGTTCTGTTTGTCCTGTCTACCTGTTATTTGTCCTGTTTGTCCTGTCTACCAGTTATTTGTTCTGTTTGTCCTTTCTACCAGTCATTTGTTCTGTTTGTCCTGTCTACCAGTTATTTGTTCTGTTTGTCCTGTCTACCAGTTATTTGTTCTGTTTGTCCTGTCTACCAGTTATTTGTCCTGTTTGTCCTGTTTGTCCTGTCTACCAGTTATTTGTTCTGTTTGTCCTGTCTACCAGTTATTTGTTATGTTTGTCCTGTCTACCAGTTATTTATTCTGTTTGTCCTGTCTGCCAGTTATTTGTTCTGTTTGTCCTGTCTACCAGTTATTTGTTCTGTTTGTCCTGTCTACCAGTTATTTGTTCTGTTTGTCCTGTCTGCCAGTTATTTGTCCTGTTTGTCCTGTCTGCCAGTTATTTGTTCTGTTTGTCCTGTCTACCAGTTATTTGTTCTGTTTGTCCTGTCTACCAGTTATTTGTTCTGTTTGTCCTGTCTGCCAGTTATTTGTTCTGTTTGTATGGTCTACCAGTTATTTGTTCTGTTTGTCCTGTCTACCAGTTATTTGTTCTGTTTGTCCTGTCTGCCAGTTATTTGTTCTGTTTGTCCTGTCTACCAGTTATTTGTTCTGTTTGTCCTGTCTACCAGTTATTTGTTCTGTTTGTCCTGTCTACCAGTTATTTGTTCTGTTTGTCCTGTCTACCAGTTATTTGTCCTGTTTGTCCTGTCTACCAGTTATTTGTTCTGTTTGTCCTGTCTACCAGTTATTTGTTCTGTTTGTCCTGTCTACCAGTTATTTGTTCTGTTTGTCCTGTCTACCAGTTATTTGTTCTGTTTGTCCTGTCTGCCAGTTATTTGTTCTGTTTGTCCTGTCTACCAGTTATTTGTTCTGTTTGTCCTGTCTACCAGTTATTTGTTCTGTTTGTCCTGTCTACCAGTTATTTGTTCTGTTTGTCCTGTCTACCAGTTATTTGTTCTGTTTGTCCTGTCTACCAGTTATTTGTTCTGTTTGTCCTGTCTGCCAGTTATTTGTTCTGTTTGTCCTGTCTACCAGTTATTTGTTCTGTTTGTCCTGTCTACCAGTTATTTGTTCTGTTTGTCCTGTCTACCAGTTATTTGTTCTGTTTGTCCTGTCTACCAGTTATTTGTTCTGTTTGTCCTGTCTACCAGTTATTTGTCCTGTTTGTCCTGTCTACCAGTTATTTGTTCTGTTTGTCCTGTCTACCAGTTATTTGTTCTGTTTGTCCTGTCTACCAGTTATTTGTCCTGTTTGTCCTGTCTGTCTACCAGTTATTTGTCCCTGTCTGTCCTGTTTGTCCTGTCTACCAGTTATTTGTTCTGTTTGTCCTGTCTACCAGTTATTTGTTCTGTTTGTCCTGTCTACCAGTTATTTGTTCTGTTTGTCCTGTCTGCCAGTTATTTGTCTGTTTGTCCTGTCTGCCAGTTATTTGTTCTGTTTGTCCTGTCTGCCAGTTATTTGTCTGTTTGTCCTGTCTGCCAGTTATTTGTTCTGTTTGTCCTGTCTACCAGTTATTTGTTCTGTTTGTCCTGTCTACCAGTTATTTGTTCTGTTTGTCCTGTCTGCCAGTTATTTGTTCTGTTTGTCCTGTCTGCCAGTTATTTGTTCTGTTTGTCCTGTCTACCAGTTATTTGTTCTGTTTGTCCTGTCTACCAGTTATTTGTTCTGTTTGTCCTGTCTACCAGTTATTTGTTCTGTTTGTCCTGTCTACCAGTTATTTGTTCTGTTTGTCCTGTCTACCAGTTATTTGTTCTGTTTGTCCTGTCTACCAGTTATTTGTTCTGTTTGTCCTGTCTACCAGTTATTTGTTCTGTTTGTCCTGTCTACCAGTTATTTGTTCTGTTTGTCCTGTCTACCAGTTATTTGTTCTGTTTGTCCTGTCTACCAGTTATTTGTTCTGTTTGTCCTGTCTACCAGTTATTTGTTCTGTTTGTCCTGTCTACCAGTTATTTGTTCTGTTTGTCCTGTCTACCAGTTATTTGTTCTGTTTGTCCTGTCTACCAGTTATTTGTTCTGTTTGTCCTGTCTACCAGTTATTTGTTCTGTTTGTCCTGTCTACCAGTTATTTGTTCTGTTTGTCCTGTCTACCAGTTATTTGTTCTGTTTGTCCTGTCTACCAGTTATTTGTTCTGTTTGTCCTGTCTACCAGTTATTTGTTCTGTTTGTCCTGTCTTTATTTGTTCTGTTTGTCCTGTCTACCAGTTATTTGTTCTGTTTGTCCTGTCTACCAGTTATTTGTTCTGTTTGTCCTGTCTACCAGTTATTTGTTCTGTTTGTCCTGTCTACCAGTTATTTGTTCTGTTTGTCCTGTCTACCAGTTATTTGTTCTGTTTGTCCTGTCTACCAGTTATTTGTCCTGTTTGTCCTGTCTACCAGTTATTTGTTCTGTTTGTCCTGTCTACCAGTTATTTGTTCTGTTTGTCCTGTCTACCAGTTATTTGTTCTGTTTGTCCTGTCTACCAGTTATTTGTTCTGTTTGTCCTGTCTGCCAGTTATTTGTTCTGTTTGTCCTGTCTACCAGTTATTTGTTCTGTTTGTCCTGTCTACCAGTTATTTGTTCTGTTTGTCCTGTCTACCAGTTATTTGTTCTGTTTGTCCTGTCTACCAGTTATTTGTTCTGTTTGTCCTGTCTACCAGTTATTTGTTCTGTTTGTCCTGTCTACCAGTTATTTGTTCTGTTTGTCCTGTCTACCAGTTATTTGTTCTGTTTGTCCTGTCTACCAGTTATTTGTTCTGTTTGTCCTGTCTACCAGTTATTTGTTCTGTTTGTCCTGTCTACCAGTTATTTGTTCTGTTTGTCCTGTCTACCAGTTATTTGTTCTGTTTGTCCTGTCTACCAGTTATTTGTTCTGTTTGTCCTGTCTACCAGTTATTTGTTCTGTTTGTACTGTCTACCAGTTATTTGTACTGTTTGTCCTGTCTACCTGTTATTTGTTCTGTTTGTCCTGTCTGTCCAGTTATTTGTTCTGTTTGTCCTGTCTACCAGTTATTTGTTCTGTTTGTCCTGTCTACCAGTTATTTGTTCTGTTTGTCCTGTCTACCAGTTATTTGTTCTGTTTGTCCTGTCTACCAGTTATTTGTTCTGTTTGTCCTGTCTGCCAGTTATTTGTTCTGTTTGTCCTGTCTACCAGTTATTTGTTCTGTTTGTCCTGTCTACCAGTTATTTGTTCTGTTTGTCCTGTCTGCCAGTTATTTGTCCTGTTTGTCCTGTCTGCCAGTTATTTGTTCTGTTTGTCCTGTCTACCAGTTATTTGTTCTGTTTGTCCTGTCTACCAGTTATTTGTTCTGTTTGTCCTGTCTGCCAGTTATTTGTTCTGTTTGTCCTGTCTACCAGTTATTTGTTCTGTTTGTCCTGTCTACCAGTTATTTGTTCTGTTTGTCCTGTCTGCCAGTTATTTGTTCTGTTTGTCCTGTCTACCAGTTATTTGTTCTGTTTGTCCTGTCTACCAGTTATTTGTTCTGTTTGTCCTGTCTACCAGTTATTTGTTCTGTTTGTCCTGTCTACCAGTTATTTGTTCTGTTTGTCCTGTCTACCAGTTATTTGTTCTGTTTGTCCTGTCTACCAGTTATTTGTTCTGTTTGTCCTGTCTACCAGTTATTTGTTCTGTTTGTCCTGTCTACCAGTTATTTGTTCTGTTTGTCCTGTCTACCAGTTATTTGTTCTGTTTGTCCTGTCTACCAGTTATTTGTTCTGTTTGTCCTGTCTACCAGTTATTTGTTGTCTACCAGTTATTTGTTCTGTTTGTCCTGTCTACCAGTTATTTGTTCTGTTTGTCCTGTCTACCAGTTATTTGTTCTGTTTGTCCTGTCTACCAGTTATTTGTTTGTCCTGTCTACCAGTTATTTGTTCTGTTTGTCCTGTCTACCAGTTATTTGTTCTGTTTGTCCTGTCTGCCAGTTATTTGTTCTGTTTGTCCTGTCTACCAGTTATTTGTTCTGTTTGTCCTGTCTGCCAGTTATTTGTTCTGTTTGTCCTGTCTACCAGTTATTTGTTCTGTTTGTCCTGTCTACCAGTTATTTGTTCTGTTTGTCCTGTCTGCCAGTTATTTGTCCTGTTTGTCCTGTCTGCCAGTTATTTGTTCTGTTTGTCCTGTCTACCAGTTATTTGTTCTGTTTGTCCTGTCTACCAGTTATTTGTTCTGTTTGTCCTGTCTGCCAGTTATTTGTTCTGTTTGTCCTGTCTACCAGTTATTTGTTCTGTTTGTCCTGTCTACCAGTTATTTGTTCTGTTTGTCCTGTCTGCCAGTTATTTGTTCTGTTTGTCCTGTCTACCAGTTATTTGTTCTGTTTGTCCTGTCTACCAGTTATTTGTTCTGTTTGTCCTGTCTACCAGTTATTTGTTCTGTTTGTCCTGTCTACCAGTTATTTGTTCTGTTTGTCCTGTCTACCAGTTATTTGTTCTGTTTGTCCTGTCTACCAGTTATTTGTTCTGTTTGTCCTGTCTACCAGTTATTTGTTCTGTTTGTCCTGTCTACCAGTTATTTGTTCTGTTTGTCCTGTCTACCAGTTATTTGTTCTGTTTGTCCTGTCTACCAGTTATTTGTTCTGTTTGTCCTGTCTTTGTTCTGTTTGTCCTGTCTACCAGTTATTTGTTCTGTTTGTCCTGTCTACCAGTTATTTGTTCTGTTTGTCCTGTCTACCAGTTATTTGTCCTGTTTGTCTGTTTGTCCTGTCTACCAGTTATTTGTTCTGTTTGTCCTGTCTACCAGTTATTTGTTCTGTTTGTCCTGTCTACCAGTTATTTGTTCTGTTTGTCCTGTCTACCAGTTATTTGTTCTGTTTGTCCTGTCTACCAGTTATTTGTTCTGTTTGTCCTGTCTACCAGTTATTTGTTCTGTTTGTCCTGTCTACCAGTTATTTGTTCTGTTTGTCCTGTCTGCCAGTTATTTGTTCCAGTTATTTGTTCTGTTTGTCCTGTCTACCAGTTATTTGTTCTGTTTGTCCTGTCTGCCAGTTATTTGTTCTGTTTGTATGGTCACCAGTTATTTGTTCTGTTTGTCCTGTCTGCCAGTTATTTGTTCTGTTTGTCCTGTCTACCAGTTATTTGTTCTGTTTGTCCTGTCTACCAGTTATTTGTTGTTTGTCTGTCTACCAGTTATTTGTTCTGTTTGTCTGTCTACCAGTTATTTGTCCTGTTTGTCCTGTCTACCAGTTATTTGTTCTGTTTGTCCTGTCTACCAGTTATTTGTTCTGTTTGTCCTGTCTACCAGTTATTTGTTCTGTTTGTCCTGTCTACCAGTTATTTGTTCTGTTTGTCCTGTCTACCAGTTATTTGTTCTGTTTGTCCTGTCTACCAGTTATTTGTTCTGTTTGTCCTGTCTACCAGTTATTTGTTCTGTTTGTCCTGTCTACCAGTTATTTGTTCTGTTTGTCCTGTCTACCAGTTATTTGTTCTGTTTGTCCTGTCTACCAGTTATTTGTTCTGTTTGTCCTGTCTACCAGTTATTTGTTCTGTTTGTCCTGTCTACCAGTTATTTGTTCTGTTTGTCCTGTCTACCAGTTATTTGTTCTGTTTGTCCTGTCTACCAGTTATTTGTTCTGTTTGTCCTGTCTACCAGTTATTTGTTCTGTTTGTCCTGTCTACCAGTTATTTGTTCTGTTTGTCCTGTCTACCAGTTATTTGTTCTGTTTGTCCTGTCTACCAGTTATTTGTCCTGTTTGTCCTGTTTGTCTGTCTACCAGTTATTTGTCCTGTTTGTCCTGTCTACCAGTTATTTGTTCTGTTTGTCCTGTCTACCCGTTATTTGTTCTGTTTGTCCTGTCTACCAGTTATTTGTTCTGTTTGTCCTGTCTGCCAGTTATTTGTCCAGTTATTTGTTCTGTTTGTCCTGTCTACCAGTTATTTGTTCTGTTTGTCCTGTCTACCAGTTATTTGTTCTGTTTGTCCTGTCTAAGCCAGTTATTTGTTCTGTTTGTCCTGTCTACCAGTTATTTGTTCTGTTTGTCCTGTCTGCCAGTTATTTGTTCTGTTTGTCCTGTCTACCAGTTATTTGTTCTGTTTGTCCTGTCTACCAGTTATTTGTTCTGTTTGTCCTGTCTACCAGTTATTTGTTCTGTTTGTCCTGTCTGCCAGTTATTTGTTCTGTTTGTCCTGTCTACCAGTTATTTGTTCTGTTTGTCCTGTCTACCAGTTATTTGTTCTGTTTGTCCTGTCTACCAGTTATTTGTTCTGTTTGTCCTGTCTACCAGTTATTTGTTCTGTTTGTCCTGTCTACCAGTTATTTGTCCTGTTTGTCCTGTCTACCAGTTATTTGTTCTGTTTGTCCTGTCTACCAGTTCTTTGTAGGGTTTGTCCTGTCTACCAGTTATTGGTTCTGTTTGTCCTGTCTACCAGTTATTTGTGCTGTTTGTCCTGTCTACCAGTTATTTGTTCTGTTTGTCCTGTCTACCAGTCATTTGTTCTGTTTGTCCTGTCTACCAGTTATTTGTTCTGTTTGTCTGTCTACCAGTTATTTGTTCTGTTTGTCCTGTCTACCAGTTATTTGTTCTGTTTGTCTGTTTGTCCTGTCTACCAGTTATTTGTTCTGTTTGTCTGTCTACCAGTTATTTGTCCTGTTTGTCCTGTCTACCAGTTATTTGTTCTGTTTGTCCTGTCTACCAGTTATTTGTTCTGTTTGTCCTGTCTACAAGTTATTTGTTCTGTTTGTCCTGTCTACCAGTTATTTGTCCTGTTTGTCCTGTCTTCCAGTTATTTGTTCTGTTTGTCCTGTCTACCAGTTATTTGTTCTGTTTGTCCTGTCTACCAGTTATTTGTTTGTCTGTCTTTATTTGTCCTGTCTGTCTGCAGTTATTTGTCCTGTTTGTCCTGTCTGCCAGTTATTTGTTCTGTTTGTCCTGTCTACCAGTTATTTGTTCTGTTTGTCCTGTCTACCAGTTAATTGTTCTGTTTGTCCTGTCTGCCAGTTATTTGTTCTGTTTGTCCTGTCTACCAGTTATTTGTTCTGTTTGTCCTGTCTACCAGTTATTTGTTCTGTTTGTCCTGTCTGCCAGTTATTTGTTCTGTTTGTCCTGTCTACCAGTAATTTGTTCTGTTTGTCCTGTCTACCAGTTATTTGTTCTGTTTGTCCTGTCTACCAGTTATTTGTTCTGTTTGTCCTGTCTACCAGTTATTTGTTCTGTTTGTCCTGTCTACCAGTTATTTGTTCTGTTTGTCCTGTCTACCAGTTATTTGTTCTGTTTGTCCTGTCTACCAGTTCTTTGTTCTGTTTGTCCTGTCTACCAGTTATTTGTTCTGTTTGTCCTGTCTACCTGTTATTTGTCCTGTTTGTCCTGTCTACCAGTTATTTGTTCTGTTTGTCCTTTCTACCAGTCATTTGTTCTGTTTGTCCTGTCTACCAGTTATTTGTTCTGTTTGTTCCTGTCTACCAGTTATTTGTTCTGTTTGTCCTGTCTACCAGTTATTTGTTCTGTTTGTCTGTCTTGTCCTGTTTGTCCTGTCTACCAGTTATTTGTTCTGTTTGTCCTGTCTACCAGTTATTTGTTATGTTTGTCCTGTCTACCAGTTATTTATTCTGTTTGTCCTGTCTGCCAGTTATTTGTTCTGTTTGTCCTGTCTACCAGTTATTTGTTCTGTTTGTCCTGTCTACCAGTTATTTGTTCTGTTTGTCCTGTCTACCAGTTATTTGTTCTGTTTGTCCTGTCTGCCAGTTATTTGTTCTGTTTGTCCTGTCTACCAGTTATTTGTTCTGTTTGTCCTGTCTACCAGTTAGTTATTTGTTGTTTGTCTGTCTGCCAGTTATTTGTTCTGTTTGTCTGTCTACCAGTTATTTGTTCTGTTTGTCCTGTCTACCAGTTAATTGTTCTGTTTGTCTGTCTTGTTCTGTTTGTCTGTCTACCAGTTATTTGTTCTGTTTGTCCTGTCTACCAGTTATTTGTTCTGTTTGTCCTGTCTGCCAGTTATTTGTTCTGTTTGTCACCAGTTACCAGTTATTTGTTCTGTTTGTCCTGTCTACCAGTTATTTGTTCTGTTTGTCCTGTCTACCAGTTATTTGTTCTGTTTGTCCTGTCTACCAGTTATTTGTTCTGTTTGTCCTGTCTACCAGTTATTTGTTCTGTTTGTCCTGTCTACCAGTTCTTTGTCTGTTTGTCCTGTCTACCAGTTATTTGTTCTGTTTGTCCTGTCTACCTGTTAGTTACCAGTTATTTGTTCTGTTTGTCCTTTCTACCAGTCATACCAGTTATTTGTTCTGTTTGTCCTGTCTACCAGTTATTTGTTCTGTTTGTCCTGTCTACCAGTTATTTGTTCTGTTTGTCCTGTCTACCAGTTATTTGTTCTGTTTGTCCTGTCTACCAGTTATTTGTTCTGTTTGTCCTGTCTACCAGTTATTTGTTCTGTTTGTCCTGTCTACCAGTTATTTGTTCTGTTTGTCCTGTCTACCAGTTATTTGTTCTGTTTGTCCTGTCTGTCCAGTTATTTGTTCTGTTTGTCCTGTCTACCAGTTATTTGTTCTGTTTGTCCTGTCTACCAGTTATTTGTTCTGTTTGTCCTGTCTACCAGTTATTTGTTCTGTTTGTCCTGTCTACCAGTTATTTGTTCTGTTTGTCCTGTCTACCAGTTATTTGTTCTGTTTGTCCTGTCTACCAGTTATTTGTTCTGTTTGTCCTGTCTACCAGTTATTTGTTCTGTTTGTCCTGTCTACCAGTTATTTGTTCTGTTTGTCCTGTCTACCAGTTATTTGTTCTGTTTGTCCTGTCTACCAGTTATTTGTTGTCTACCAGTTATTTGTCCTGTTTGTCCTGTCTACCAGTTATTTGTTCTGTTTGTCCTGTCTACCAGTTATTTGTCCTGTTTGTCCTGTCTACCAGTTACTTGTTCTGTTTGTCCTGTCTACCAGTTATTTGTTCTGTTTGTCCTGTCTGCCAGTTATTTGTTCTGTTTGTCCTGTCTACCAGTTATTTGTTCTGTTTGTCCTGTCTACCAGTTATTTGTTCTGTTTGTCCTGTCTACCAGTTATTTGTTCTGTTTGTCCTGTCTACCAGTTATTTGTTCTGTTTGTCCTGTCTGCCAGTTATTTGTTCTGTTTGTCCTGTCTGCCAGTTATTTGTTCTGTTTGTCCTGTCTGCCAGTTATTTGTTCTGTTTGTCCTGTCTACCAGTTATTTGTTCTGTTTGTCCTGTCTACCAGTTATTTGTTCTGTTTGTCCTGTCTACCAGTTATTTGTTCTGTTTGTCCTGTCTACCAGTTATTTGTTCTGTTTGTCCTGTCTACCAGTTATTTGTTCTGTTTGTCCTGTCTACCAGTTATTTGTTCTGTTTGTCCTGTCTACCAGTTATTTGTTCTGTTTGTCCTGTCTACCAGTTATTTGTTCTGTTTGTCCTGTCTACCAGTTATTTGTTCTGTTTGTCCTGTCTACCAGTTATTTGTTCTGTTTGTCCTGTCTACCAGTTATTTGTTCTGTTTGTCCTGTCTGCCAGTTATTTGTCCTGTTTGTCCTGTCTACCAGTTATTTGTTCTGTTTGTCCTGTCTTCCAGTTATTTGTTCTGTTTGTCCTGTCTACCAGTTATTTGTTCTGTTTGTCCTGTCTACCAGTTATTTGTTCTGTTTGTCCTGTCTGCCAGTTATTTGTCCCTGTCTTTATTTGTTCTGTTTGTCCTGTCTGCCAGTTATTTGTTCTGTTTGTCCTGTCTACCAGTTATTTGTTCTGTTTGTCCTGTCTACCAGTTATTTGTTCTGTTTGTCCTGTCTACCAGTTATTTGTTCTGTTTGTCCTGTCTACCAGTTATTTGTTCTGTTTGTCCTGTCTACCAGTTATTTGTTCTGTTTGTCCTGTCTACCAGTTATTTGTTCTGTTTGTCCTGTCTACCAGTTATTTGTTCTGTTTGTCAGTTATTTGTTCTGTTTGTCCTGTCTACCAGTTATTTGTTCTGTTTGTCCTGTCTACCAGTTATTTGTTCTGTTTGTCCTGTCTACCAGTCATTTGTTCTGTTTGTCCTGTCTACCAGTTATTTGTTCTGTTTGTCCTGTCTGCAAGTTATTTGTTCTGTTTGTCCTGTCTAGTTATTTGTTCTGTTTGTCCTGTCTACCAGCCAGTTATTTGTTCTGTTTGTCCTGTCTGCCACTGTTTGTCAGTTATTTGTTCTGTTTGTCCTGTCTACCAGTTATTTGTTCTGTTTGTCCTGTCTACCAGTTATTTGTTCTGTTTGTCCTGTCTACCAGTTATTTGTTCTGTTTGTCCTGTCTACCAGTTATTTGTTCTGTTTGTCCTGTCTACCAGTTATTTGTTTGTCCTGTCTACCAGTTATTTGTTCTGTTTGTCCTGTCTACCAGTTATTTGTCCTGTTTGTCCTGTCTACCAGTTATTTGTTCTGTTTGTCCTGTCTACCAGTTATTTGTTCTGTTTGTCCTGTCTGTTTGTCCTGTCTACCAGTTATTTGTTCTGTTTGTCCTGTCTACCAGTTATTTGTTCTGTTTGTCCTGTCTACCAGTTATTTGTTCTGTTTGTCCTGTCTACCAGTTATTTGTTCTGTTTGTCCTGTCTACCAGTTATTTGTTCTGTTTGTCCTGTCTACCAGTTATTTGTTCTGTTTGTCCTGTCTACCAGTTATTTGTTCTGTTTGTCCTGTCTACCAGTTATTTGTTCTGTTTGTCCTGTCTACCAGTTATTTGTTCTGTTTGTCCTGTCTGTTTGTCCTGTCTACCAGTTATTTGTTCTGTTTGTCCTGTCTACCAGTTATTTGTTATGTTTGTCCTGTCTACCAGTTATTTATTCTGTTTGTCCTGTCTGCCAGTTATTTGTCCTGTTTGTCCTGTCTGCCAGTTATTTGTTCTGTTTGTCCTGTCTACCAGTTATTTGTTCTGTTTGTCCTGTCTACCAGTTATTTGTTCTGTTTGTCCTGTCTGCCAGTTATTTGTCCTGTTTGTCCTGTCTACCAGTTATTTGTTCTGTTTGTCCTGTCTACCAGTTATTTGTTCTGTTTGTCCTGTCTACCAGTTATTTGTTCTGTTTGTCCTGTCTACCAGTTATTTGTTCTGTTTGTCCTGTCTACCAGTTATTTGTTCTGTTTGTCCTGTCTACCAGTTATTTGTTCTGTTTGTCCTGTCTGCCAGTTATTTGTTCTGTTTGTCCTGTCTACCAGTTATTTGTTCTGTTTGTCCTGTCTACCAGTTATTTGTTCTGTTTGTCCTGTCTACCAGTTATTTGTTCTGTTTGTCCTGTCTACCAGTTATTTGTTCTGTTTGTCCTGTCTACCAGTTATTTGTTCTGTTTGTCCTGTCTACCAGTTATTTGTTCTGTTTGTCCTGTCTACCAGTTATTTGTTCTGTTTGTCCTGTCTACCAGTTATTTGTTCTGTTTGTCCTGTCTGCCAGTTATTTGTTCTGTTTGTCCTGTCTACCAGTTATTTGTTCTGTTTGTCCTGTCTACCAGTTATTTGTTCTGTTTGTCCTGTCTACCAGTTATTTGTTCTGTTTGTCCTGTCTACCAGTTATTTGTTCTGTTTGTCCTGTCTACTTTCTGTTTGTCCTGTCTACCAGTTATTTGTTCTGTTTGTCCTGTCTACCAGTTATTTGTTCTGTTTGTCCTGTCTACCAGTTATTTGTTCTGTTTGTCCTGTCTACCAGTTATTTGTTCTGTTTGTCCTGTCTACCAGTTATTTGTTCTGTTTGTCCTGTCTACCAGTTATTTGTTCTGTTTGTCCTGTCTACCAGTTATTTGTTCTGTTTGTCCTGTCTACCAGTTATTTGTTCTGTTTGTCCTGTCAGTTATTTGTTGTCTACCAGTTATTTGTCTGTTTGTCCTGTCTACCAGTTATTTGTTCTGTTTGTCCTGTCTACCAGTTATTTGTTCTGTTTGTCCTGTCTACCAGTTATTTGTTCTGTTTGTCCTGTCTACCAGTTATTTGTTCTGTTTGTCCTGTCTACCAGTTATTTGTTCTGTTTGTCCTGTCTACCAGTTATTTGTTCTGTTTGTCCTGTCTGCCAGTTATTTGTTCTGTTTGTCCTGTCTAGTTATTTGTTCTGTTTGTCCTGTCTACCAGTTATTTGTTCTGTTTGTCCTGTCTGCCAGTTATTTGTTCTGTTTGTCCTGTCTACCAGTTATTTGTTCTGTTTGTCCTGTCTACCAGTTATTTGTTCTGTTTGTCCTGTCTACCAGTTATTTGTTCTGTTTGTCCTGTCTACCAGTTATTTGTTCTGTTTGTCCTGTCTACCAGTTATTTGTTCTGTTTGTCCTGTCTACCAGTTATTTGTTCTGTTTGTCCTGTCTACCAGTTATTTGTTCTGTTTGTCCTGTCTACCAGTTATTTGTTCTGTTTGTCCTGTCTACCAGTTATTTGTTCTGTTTGTCCTGTCTACCAGTTATTTGTTCTGTTTGTCCTGTCTACCAGTTATTTGTTCTGTTTGTCCTGTCTACCAGTTATTTGTTCTGTTTGTCCTGTCTACCAGTTATTTGTTCTGTTTGTCCTGTCTACCAGTTATTTGTTCTGTTTGTCCTGTCTACCAGTTATTTGTTCTGTTTGTCCTGTCTACCAGTTATTTGTTCTGTTTGTCCTGTCTACCAGTTATTTGTTCTGTTTGTCCTGTCTGCCAGTTATTTGTTCTGTTTGTCCTGTCTACCAGTTATTTGTTCTGTTTGTCCTGTCTACCAGTTATTTGTTCTGTTTGTCCTGTCTGCCAGTTATTTGTTCTGTTTGTCCTGTCTACCAGTTATTTGTTCTGTTTGTCCTGTCTACCAGTTATTTGTTCTGTTTGTCCTGTCTACCAGTTATTTGTTCTGTTTGTCCTGTCTACCAGTTATTTGTTCTGTTTGTCCTGTCTACCAGTTATTTGTCCTGTTTGTCCTGTCTACCAGTTATTTGTTCTGTTTGTCCTGTCTACCAGTTATTTGTTCTGTTTGTCCTGTCTACCAGTTATTTGTTCTGTTTGTCCTGTCTACCAGTTATTTGTCCTGTTTGTCCTGTTTGTCCTGTCTACCAGTTATTTGTTCTGTTTGTCCTGTCTACCAGTTATTTGTTCTGTTTGTCCTGTCTACCAGTTATTTGTTCTGTTTGTCCTGTCTGCCAGTTATTTGTCCTGTTTGTCCTGTCTGCCAGTTATTTGTCCTGTTTGTCCTGTCTGCCAGTTATTTGTTCTGTTTGTCCTGTCTACCAGTTATTTGTTCTGTTTGTCCTGTCTACCAGTTATTTGTTCTGTTTGTCCTGTCTGCCAGTTATTTGTCCTGTTTGTCCTGTCTGCCAGTTATTTGTTCTGTTTGTCCTGTCTGCCAGTTATTTGTTCTGTTTGTCCTGTCTACCAGTTATTTGTTCTGTTTGTCCTGTCTACCAGTTATTTGTTCTGTTTGTCCTGTCTACCAGTTATTTGTTCTGTTTGTCCTGTCTACCAGTTATTTGTTCTGTTTGTCCTGTCTACCAGTTATTTGTTCTGTTTGTCCTGTCTACCAGTTATTTGTTCTGTTTGTCCTGTCTACCAGTTCTTTGTTCTGTTTGTCCTGTCTACCAGTTATTTGTTCTGTTTGTCCTGTCTACCAGTTATTTGTCCTGTTTGTCCTGTCTACCAGTTATTTGTTCTGTTTGTCCTTTCTACCAGTCATTTGTTCTGTTTGTCCTGTCTACCAGTTATTTGTTCTGTTTGTCCTGTCTGCAAGTTATTTGTTCTGTTTGTCCTGTCTACCAGTTATTTGTTCTGTTTGTCCTGTCTACCAGTTATTTGTTCTGTTTGTCCTGTCTACCAGTTATTTGTTCTGTTTGTCCTGTCTGCCAGTTATTTGTTCTGTTTGTCCTGTCTACCAGTTATTTGTTCTGTTTGTCCTGTCTACCAGTTATTTGTTCAGTTTGTCCTGTCTGCCAGTTATTTGTTCTGTTTGTCCTGTCTACCAGTTATTTGTTCTGTTTGTCCTGTCTACCAGTTATTTGTTCTGTTTGTCCTGTCTACCAGTTATTTGTTCTGTTTGTCCTGTCTACCAGTTATTTTTCCTGTTTGTCCTGTCTACCAGTTATTTGTTCTGTTTGTCCTGTCTACCAGTTATTTGTCCTGTTTGTCCTGTCTACCAGTTATTTGTTCTGTTTGTCCTGTCTACCAGTTATTTGTTCTGTTTGTCCTGTCTGCCAGTTATTTGTTCTGTTTGTCCTGTCTACCAGTTATTTGTTCTGTTTGTCCTGTCTACCAGTTATTTGTTCTGTTTGTCCTGTCTACCAGTTATTTGTTCTGTTTGTCCTGTCTACCAGTTATTTGTTCTGTTTGTCCTGTCTGCCAGTTATTTGTTCTGTTTGTCCTGTCTGCCAGTTATTTGTTCTGTTTGTCCTGTCTACCAGTTATTTGTTCTGTTTGTCCTGTCTACCAGTTATTTGTTCTGTTTGTCCTGTCTACCAGTTATTTGTTCTGTTTGTCCTGTCTACCAGTTATTTGTTCTGTTTGTCCTGTCTACCAGTTATTTGTCCTGTTTGTCCTGTCTACCAGTTATTTGTTCTGTTTGTCCTGTCTACCAGTTATTTGTTCTGTTTGTCCTGTCTACCAGTTATTTGTTCTGTTTGTCCTGTCTACCAGTTATTTGTCCTGTTTGTCCTGTTTGTCCTGTCTACCAGTTATTTGTTCTGTTTGTCCTGTCTACCAGTTATTTGTTATGTTTGTCCTGTCTACCAGTTATTTATTCTGTTTGTCCTGTCTGCCAGTTATTTGTCCTGTTTGTCCTGTCTGCCAGTTATTTGTCCTGTTTGTCCTGTCTGCCAGTTATTTGTTCTGTTTGTCCTGTCTACCAGTTATTTGTTCTGTTTGTCCTGTCTACCAGTTATTTGTTCTGTTTGTCCTGTCTGCCAGTTATTTGTCCTGTTTGTCCTGTCTGCCAGTTATTTGTTCTGTTTGTCCTGTCTACCAGTTATTTGTTCTGTTTGTCCTGTCTACCAGTTAATTGTTCTGTTTGTCCTGTCTGCCAGTTATTTGTTCTGTTTGTCCTGTCTACCAGTTATTTGTTCTGTTTGTCCTGTCTACCAGTTATTTGTTCTGTTTGTCCTGTCTGCCAGTTATTTGTTCTGTTTGTCCTGTCTACCAGTAATTTGTTCTGTTTGTCCTGTCTACCAGTTATTTGTTCTGTTTGTCCTGTCTACCAGTTATTTGTTCTGTTTGTCCTGTCTACCAGTTATTTGTTCTGTTTGTCCTGTCTACCAGTTATTTGTTCTGTTTGTCCTGTCTACCAGTTATTTGTTCTGTTTGTCCTGTCTACCAGTTCTTTGTTCTGTTTGTCCTGTCTACCAGTTATTTGTTCTGTTTGTCCTGTCTACCTGTTATTTGTCCTGTTTGTCCTGTCTACCAGTTATTTGTTCTGTTTGTCCTTTCTACCAGTCATTTGTTCTGTTTGTCCTGTCTACCAGTTATTTGTTCTGTTTGTCCTGTCTGCAAGTTATTTGTTCTGTTTGTCCTGTCTACCAGTTATTTGTTCTGTTTGTCCTGTCTACCAGTTATTTGTTCTGTTTGTCCTGTCTACCAGTTATTTGTTCTGTTTGTCCTGTCTGCCAGTTATTTGTTCTGTTTGTCCTGTCTACCAGTTATTTGTTCTGTTTGTCCTGTCTACCAGTTATTTGTTCAGTTTGTCCTGTCTGCCAGTTATTTGTTCTGTTTGTCCTGTCTACCAGTTATTTGTTCTGTTTGTCCTGTCTACCAGTTATTTGTTCTGTTTGTCCTGTCTACCAGTTATTTGTTCTGTTTGTCCTGTCTACCAGTTATTTGTCCTGTCTACCAGTTATTTGTTCTGTTTGTCCTGTCTACCAGTTATTTGTCCTGTTTGTCCTGTCTACCAGTTATTTGTTCTGTTTGTCCTGTCTACCAGTTATTTGTTCTGTTTGTCCTGTCTGCCAGTTATTTGTTCTGTTTGTCCTGTCTACCAGTTATTTGTTCTGTTTGTCCTGTCTACCAGTTATTTGTTCTGTTTGTCCTGTCTACCAGTTATTTGTTATGTTTGTCCTGTCTACCAGTTATTTGTTCTGTTTGTCCTGTCTACCAGTTATTTGTTCTGTTTGTCCTGTCTGCCAGTTATTTGTTCTGTTTGTCCTGTCTACCAGTTATTTGTTCTGTTTGTCCTGTCTACCAGTTATTTGTTCTGTTTGTCCTGTCTGCCAGTTATTTGTTCTGTTTGTCCTGTCTGCCAGTTATTTGTTCTGTTTGTCCTGTCTACCAGTTATTTGTTCTGTTTGTCCTGTCTACCAGTTATTTGTTCTGTTTGTCCTGTCTACCAGTTATTTGTTCTGTTTGTCCTGTCTACCAGTTATTTGTCCTGTTTGTCCTGTCTACCAGTTATTTGTCCTGTTTGTCCTGTCTACCAGTTATTTGTTCTGTTTGTCCTGTCTACCAGTTATTTGTTCTGTTTGTCCTGTCTACCAGTTATTTGTTCTGTTTGTCCTGTCTACCAGTTATTTGTCCTGTTTGTCCTGTCTACCAGTTATTTGTTCTGTTTGTCCTGTCTACCAGTTATTTGTTCTGTTTGTCCTGTCTACCAGTTATTTGTTCTGTTTGTCCTGTCTACCAGTTATTTGTTCTGTTTGTCCTGTCTACCAGTTATTTGTTCTGTTTGTCCTGTCTACCAGTTATTTGTCCTGTTTGTCCTGTCTACCAGTTATTTGTCCTGTTTGTCCTGTCTACCAGTTAATTGTTCTGTTTGTCCTGTCTACCAGTTATTTGTTCTGTTTGTCCTGTCTACCAGTTATTTGTTCTGTTTGTCCTGTCTACCAGTTATTTGTTCTGTTTGTCCTGTCTACCAGTTATTTGTCCTGTTTGTCCTGTCTACCAGTTATTTGTCCTGTTTGTCCTGTCTACCAGTTATTTGTTCTGTTTGTCCTGTCTACCAGTTATTTGTCCTGTTTGTCCTGTCTGCCAGTTATTTGTTCTGTTTGTCCTGTCTACCAGTTATTTGTCCTGTTTGTCCTGTCTACCAGTTATTTGTCCTGTTTGTCCTGTCTACCAGTTATTTGTTCTGTTTGTCCTGTCTACCAGTTATTTGTTCTGTTTGTCCTGTCTGCCAGTTATTTGTCCTGTTTGTCCTGTCTGCCAGTTAATCACTGACCCATTGAATGAAGTGTAGCTGGTGTTGGATACATTGCAGGTAAAGTTGGGGACAGGATTCATAAACTCCGACCCGATCAGGAAGACTGCCAAGACTGGAGACACTGATGGAGAGACACAATATTTAACTCAACACATGAACACAACAATGTACATTATTTTCATTTAATAAAATAAAATAATCATTTGCACACACACACACACACACACACACACACACACACACACACACACACACACACACACACACACACACACACACAATCTTCCAAACAGGATATCAGATCCTGAGGAAAGATAGAAGAAGTAGAGGGGGAGAAGGGGTTGCACTGCTCATAAAACACAGATGGGGATTTGAGGAAATGGAAGGCATGGACATGATTGGAGAAAGAGACTACATTGTAGGTACAATTCAGTCTGGAGAACATAAAGTAGTCATTGGAGTGATGTATAACCCACCACAGAACTGCAGGAGGCCAAGAGAGGAGTACGAAGAAAACAACAGGGTGATGGTGGACACACTGGCTGAGGTGGCAAGAAGAGCTCACTCGAGCAGAGCAAAGTTACTGGTAATGGGCGATTTCAACCACAGGGAGATCGACTGGGAAAACCTGGAGCCACATGGGGGTCCCGAAACATGGAGAGCCAAGATGATGGATGTGGTACTTGAAAACCTCATGCATCAACATGTCAGGGACACAACCAGAGAGAGAGGGGAGGATGAGCCAGCAAGACTGGATCTTCTGTTCACCCTGAGCAGTTCAGACATTGAGGACATCACTTACGAGAGGCCCCTTGGAGCTAGCGATCATGTGGTTCTGAGTTTTGACTATATAGTAGAGTTACAAGTGGAGAAGGTAACAGGAACTGAAGGGGACAGGCCAAACTATAAAAGGGGGGACTACACAGGTATGAGAAACTTCCTGCAGGAGGTTCAGTGGGACAGAGAAATGGTAGGAAAATCAGTAAACGAGATGATGGAATATGTGGCAACAAAGTGCATGGAGGCAGAGGAAAGTTTTGTTCCCAAGGGAAACAGAAATAATAGGAAGACCAAAACGAGTCCTTGGTTTACCCGAAGGTGTAGGGAGGCAAAAACTAAGTGCAACAGAGAATGGAAAAGGTACAGGAGGCATAGGACCCAGGAAAACAAGGAGATTAGTAGAAGAGCCAGAAACAAGTATGCGCAGATAAGGAGGGAGGCCCAGCGACAGTATGAAAACGACATAGCATCGAAAGTCAAATCTGACCCGAAACTGCTGTATAGCCACATTAGGAGGAAGACAACAGTCAAGGACCAGGTGATAAGGCTGAGGAAAGAAGGTGGAGAACTCACAAGAAACGATCAAGAGGTATGTGAGGAGCTCAACACGAGATTTAAGGAAGTATTTACAGTAGAGACAGGAAGGACTCTGGGGGGACAGACCAGATGGGGACACCAGCAAGGAATACACCAACAAGTGTTGGACGACATACATACAGATGAGGAGGTGAAGAAACTGCTAAGGGACATCGATACCTCAAAGGCAATGGGACCGGACAACATCTCTCCGTGGGTCCTTAGAGAGGGAGCAGATATGTTGTGCGTGCCACTTACCACAATCTTCAACACATCCCTGGAAACTGGGCAACTACCTGAGGTATGGAAGACGGCAAATGTAGTTCCCATTTTCAAAAAAGGAGACAGAAAAGAGGCACTAAACTATAGACCTGTGTCATTGACGTGTATAGTATGCAAAATTATGGAGAAGATTATCAGGAGGAGAGTGGTGGAGCACCTGGAACGGAACAGGAGTATAAATGCCAGCCAGCACGGATTCACGGAAGGCAAATCCTGTGTCACAAACCTTCTGGAGTTTTATGATAAAATAACAGAAGTAAGACAAGAGAGAGAGGGGTGGGTTGATTGCATCTTCTTGGACTGCAAGAAGGCCTTTGACACAGTTCCTCACAAGAGATTAGTGCAGAAGCTAGAGCATCAGGCGCATATAACAGGAAGGGCACTGCAATGGATCAGAGAATACCTGACAGGGAGGCAACAACGAGTCATGGTACGTAATGATGTATCACAGTGAGCACCTGTGACGAGCGGGGTCCCACAGGGGTCGGTCCTAGGACCAGTGCTATTTTTGGTATATGTGAACGACATGACGGAAGGGTTAGACTCAGAAGTGTCCCTGTTTGCAGATGATGTGAAGTTAATGAGGAGAATTAAATCTGATGAGGACAAGGCAGGACTTCAAAGAGACCTGGACAGACTGGACACCTGGTCCAGCAAATGGCTTCTCGAATTTAATCCTGCCAAATGCAAAGTCATGAAGATAGGGGAAGGGCACAGAAGACCACAGACAGAGTATAGGCTAGGTGGCCAAAGACTGCAAACCTCACTCAAGGAGAAAGATCTTGGGGTGAGTATAACACCGAGCATGTCTCCGGAAGCACACATCAATCAGATAACTGCTGCAGCATATGGGCGCCTGGCAAACCTGAGAACAGCATTCCGATACCTTAGTAAGGAATCATTCAAGACACTGTACACCGTGTATGTCAGGCCCATACTGGAGTATGCAGCACCTGTTTGGAACCCGCACTTGATAAAGCACGTCAAGAAACTAGAGAAAGTACAAAGGTTTGCAACAAGGTTAGTTCCAGAGCTAAGGGGAATGTCCTATGAAGAAAGATTAAGGGAAATCGGCCTGACGACACTGGAGGACAGGAGGGTCAGGGGAGACATGATAACGACATATAAAATACTGCATGGAATAGACAAGGTGGACAAAGACAGGATGTTCCAGGGAGGGGACACAGAAACAAGAGGCCACAATTGGAAGTTGAAGACACAAATGAGTCAGAGAGATAGTAGGAAGTATTTCTTCAGTCATAGAGTTGTAAGGCAGTGGAATAGCCTAGAAAATGACGTAGTGGAGGCAGGAACCATACACAGTTTTAAGACGAGGTTTGATAAAGCTCATGGAGCGGGGAGAGAGAGGGTCTAGTAGCAACCGGTGAAGAGGCGGGGCCAGGAGCTAGGACTCGACCCCTGCAACCACAAATAGGTGAGTACAAATAGGTGAGTACACACACCCACGCGCAAGGCCCCATTATCAAGCGGTCACTTTACCCTCGGCCCTCTTTCCCCTCCCTTCCCTTCTAATCCCATACACACATACACCTCCCCCACTTCTAAGGGTCACTCATCCTTCTCTCCACCTCCCCCCCTTCCCCCTTAATCCCATCCCTCTCTCTCTCACACATGCATACACACATACACAAGCACACATACACAAGCACATATACACTTGACACAAACACGTACTCACCCTTCCTCTAACCACCACTCCCCCTCCCCTAACCACCTCTCCCCCTCACCCTAGCCACCTACCCCTACCCCAAACCATCTAACCCCTCCCCAAACCATCTAACCCCTTCCCCAACTACCTCTCCCTCTCCAATAACCATCCTCCCCCTCCCCATAACCATCTATCCCCACTCCCCCTAACCATCTATTCCCCTCCCCCTAACCACCTCTTCCCCTTCCTTCTGTGGAGCAATGGGGGAACCTAGAGCTAGGATGAGAAGAAGGGGCCCAAAGGACGAATCTGGGAGGCAGAGCTCAAAAAAAGGGAGGAAGACTGGGGAATGAGGCTAGATGAGCTTGCAAGGAAGATGGAGGAGAGGTTAGCAGCAGAATGCAGAAGGTGGAAGCAACATGCCACAGCAGCAGAAAACAAGATACAGAGATTAGAAGAGGAGCTGAGACATATGAAACAGCATATAGACAAAGGTATTACAGAAGTAGCATCAGCAATGGCTACATCAAACACAGACAACGGGTCTGAAGGAAGCATGGAAGCTAAATTGTATGCAGAGGTCCTGTCAAACCCACATGGTGCCAAAACAAAGACAGGGAGCACACTAGGACAGAATGAGAGGTTGAAAGACATTGAAGGAATTAGAACATGTGCAGGGACCTTACTAGACACCTGTGGGGGCCAGGAACAGGTGAGCAGGAAGGACAAGCCAATGAGCATAGGGGCCATAACTAGGGAAGGGACTGAAGGAACACTCCACGGGAAGGAGATAAAACACCTCAGAGGATGCAATGGGAGTCACAGTGGGAGGTGGAAAGGGAGAGATCAGGTTTTGTCTATGGGCTAGACGAAGCTAAAGGGGAAACTTATGATGAAAGAAAGCAGGAGGAGAAAAAAACGATTGAAGGTATCATGAAGGTGATATGCGAGGGGGACATGACCCAGGTGGCAAATTTTCGGAGAATCGGGTGGTTCACAAAGAAAAGGAATAGACCTCTCAAAGTAATTTTCAAGGCAGAATCAACCCGAACCATGATCCTGCAGGAGAAAGCACGGCTGAGAGGCAAGCAGGAGTTCATGAGTGTGTACCTCGATCGAGACAAAACACAGAAGGAAAGGATGATGCTGAAAGAGAGAGTGCAAAAACGAAAGGAGAAATGGGAGGAAATGAAAAAGGAGAGCAGAATAACCCAGGAACAAGTGGAAGGACAAGCACACCCCCCAGAAACACCTGCAGAAGGACTCCAGCCACGACATCCCAAAGGCAACTGAACAATCAAAACCAACCATCAAACACCGATCCCTCTGTTCCCATCCTCCCGCACCACAGTTACAGTATTAGAACAGAAGTTGAAGGTTTGGTTCACAAATGCGGATGGATTAACGAATAAACATGAGGAATGGTAAGAAAGAATTAATGAGAAGTCCCCAGACATCATAGCAGTTACAGAAACAAAACTCACAGAGACAATAACAGATGCAATCTTCCCACCAGGATACCAGATCATGAGGAAAGATAGAAGGGGCAGAGGGGGAGGAGGGGTTGCTCTGCTCATAAAAAACAGATGGAAATTCGAGAAAATGGGAGGCATAGACGAGGCAGGAGAAAGAGACTACATAGTAGGTACACTTCAGTCTGGGGAGCACAAGGTGGTCATTGCAGTGATGTATAATTCACCACAGAACTGCAGGAGGCCAAGAGAGGAATATGAAGAGAGCAACAGAGCAATGGTGGACACACTTGCTGAGGTGGCAAGAAGAGCTCACTCCAGCAGAGCAAAGTTGCTGGTTATGGGGGATTTCAACCACAGGGAGATTGACTGGGAAAACCTGGAGCCACATGGGGGTCCCGAAACATGGAGAGCCAAGATGTTGGGCGTGGTGCTGGAAAACCTCATGCACCAACATGTTAAGGACACTACCAGAGTGAAATGGGAGGATGAACCAGCAAGATTGGACCTTGTGTTCACCCTGGGCAGTTCAGACATTGAGGACATCACGTATGAGAGTCCCCAAGGAGCTAGCGACCACGTGGTTCTGTGCTTCGAATACATAGCAGAGTTGCAAGTATAGAGAGTAACAGGAGTTGAATGGGTAAACATGACTATAAAAGAGGGGACTACATAGGGTTGAGGAACTTCCTGCAGGAGGTTCCGTGGGACAGAGAACTGGCAGGAAAGCCAGTAAACAAAATGATGGAATATGTAACAACAAAATGCAAGGAGGCAGTGGAAAGGTTTATTCCCAAGGGCAACAGAAACAATGGGAAGACCAGAACGATCCCCTGGTTTACCCGACGGTGTAAGGAGGCAAAAACAAAGTGCAATAGAGAATGGAAAAAGTACAGAAGGCAGAGAACACACGAGAATAGGGAGATCAGTAGCAGAGCCAGGAACGAGTATGCACAGGTAAGGAGGGAGGCCCAGCAACAGTATGAAAATGACATAGCATCGAAAATCAAGACTGACCCGAAACTGTTGTATAGCCACATCAGGAGGAAGACAACAGTCAAAGACCAGGTGATCAGACCGAGGACAGAAGGTGGAGAACTCACAAGAAATGATCAGGAGGTATGTGAGGAGCTAAACAGGAGATTTAAGGAAGTTTTTACAGTAGAGACAGGAAGGGCTGTGGGAAGACAGCACAGAAGGGAACATCAAGAGGGAATATACCAACAAGTGTTGGATGACATACGAACAACCGAGTAGGAGGTGCAGAAGCTGCTAAGTGACCTTGATACCTCAAAGGCAATGGGACCAGACAACATCTCCCTATGGGTCCTTAGAGAAGGAGCAGAGATGCTGTGCGTGCCCCTAACCACAATCTTCAACCCATCCCTTGAAACTGGGCAACTACCTGAGAAATGGAAGACAGCAAATGTAGTCCCCATATTTAAGAAAGGAAACAGAAATGAGGCACTAAACTACAGACCTGTGTCTCTGACATTTAGTGTGTGCAAAGTCATGGAGAAGATTATCAGGAGGAGAGTGGTGGAACACCTGGAACGTAACAAGATTATAAATGAAAACCAGCATGGATTCATGGAAGGCAAATCCTGTGTCACAAACCTCCTGGAGTTTTATGACAAGGTAACAGAAGTAAGACACGAGAGAGAGGGGTGGGTTGATTGCGTTTTCCTAGACTGCAGGAAGGCCTTTGACACAGTTCCCCACAAGAGATTAGTGCAGAAGCTGGAGGATCAGGCGCATATTACAGGGAGGGCACTGCAATGGATCAGAGAATACCTGACAGGGAGGCAGCAACGAGTCATGGTACGTGAAGAGGTATCACAGTGGGCGCCTGTGACGAGCGGGGTCCCACAGGGGTCAGTTCAAGGACCAGTGCTATTTTTGATATATGCGAACGACATGATGGAAGGAATAGACTCCGAAGTGTCCCTATTCGCAGATGATGTGAAGTTGATGAGAAGAATTAAATCGGATGAGGATGAGGCAGGACTGCAAAGAGACAAGAGACCTGGACAGGATGGACATGTGGTCCAGAAACTGGCTTCTCGAATTCAATCCTGCCAAATGCAAAGTCATGAAGATTGGGGAGGGGCAAAGAAGACCGCAGACAGAGTATAGGCTAGGTGGACAAAGACTACAGACCTCACTCAGAGAGAAAGACCTTGGGGTGACCATAACACCGAGCACGTCACCGGAGGCACACATCAACCAAATAACTGCTGCAGCATACGGACGCCTGGCAAACCTGAGAATAGCGTTCCGACACCTAAATAAGGAATCGTTCAAGACACTGTACACTGTGTATGTTAGGCCCATACTGGAGTATGCAGCACCAGTCTGGAACCCACACCTGGTCAAGCAAGTCAAGAAGCTAGAGAAAGTACAAAGGTTTGCAACAAGGCTAGTCCCAGAGCTCAGGGGAATGTCGTACGAGGAAAGGTTGAGGGAAATCGGACTGACGACACTGAAGGACAGAAGGGTCAGGGGAGACATGATAACGACATACAAGATACTGCGG